>NC_034177.2:13167670-13325264 GCF_002021735.2 Oncorhynchus kisutch
GGAGAACGGGAGAGAAGAAAGAGAGGAGGAGATGTGAAAGACAGAGAGAAAGACAGATTGTAGGAAGAGAAAGAAGAGAGGAGAGTGAACGAACAGAGAAGAATGAGAGGAGAGTGAAGCAAAGAGGCCAGAGGAGAGAGAAAGAAGAGGGAGAGTGAAGACAGAGGAAGAAGAGAGATGAGAGTAAAAGGACAGAGAGAAGAAAGAAGAGGGAGAGAGAGGAGAGAAAGAACAGAGGAGAAAGAAAGAGAGGAGAGTAGAAAACTGAGGAATGAAACAGAGAGAAAAAGAGAGGAGAGAGAAAGACAGAGAGAAAGAAAGAGAGGAGATGTGAACAGAGAGGAGAGTGAAAGAATGAGAGACATGACAAAGAACGAGAGAGTCACAAGCACACACACAGTCACAAGCATTGTTGGCACTCGCGTGTTCACACTGACAAACAGTAAGGCACAAGCACGTGGAGAAGAAACAGTAGTTCCAGAAAATATGTCTCTGGGTCTGTCTTTCACACAAAATGTGACAGGTTTCTGACGGGTCACTTCACTAACAGTAACCACTAGCAACATGAGCCGTGTCCTTGAACAGTCCATAGCCAATAAAGCAAAGGAGGTGAATGGAGCTGATCTGGGGAGAAACAGTTGTTCTGTGTGTGTGTGTGTGTGTTCGTGCATGCACGCGTCCTGTGTGTGTGTTCATGAGTGTGTGGCTACGTTCATGTATGCATGTGTGTGTGTGTGTGTGTATGTGTGTTCGTGCATGCACGCGTCCTGTGTGTGTGTGGCTACGTTGTGTGTGTGTATGTGTATGTGTGTGTGTGTGTATGTGTGTGCAACAGGGAAAAGGATTGGCACCGCCAAACAAAACAAAGTCAGAAATCACCTGAAAGCAAAACACAGGCCATTACATGGAGCCTCGAGACCTTCTGGGACTCCTTAGTTCCTATTAGCCACCAATGTGTTATGAGTACATTGTGCATTTATATGAGCTGCTATAAGGAGCTATGAGCTGTAATGACTGCTCACAGCAAGTCTTATGACGCTCTTGGCTACACCTTCTTCATGTGATGTACTATGAATGCAAATTGTATGCATTGAAAGTGTCAAGGTGGGAATGCATCAAACCCACACGTTTTCTATCAGACCTGGGTCGAAAACAGTTTTTGTGATCTTTGATATTGGCCTAGCTTGCCGCAGCATAATGGAACCAATGGAATACCCCCCAAAGTGCAAAACCCACTAAGATAAATGAAGCAAACCTAAACTATTTAAAAGAAAAACCCTTTCCACACCCAGGTCTGGGTTGCTTGCTAGCCTGCCCTATGCTGAGCCATGGGGAAGTTGAGAACACTAGCAGAAAGCTCTGCTCGCTCCATCACCATCCTACAGAGAGTTAGGTACATTTATGGAATGGCCAAACACAGCCACACATCCCCTCTCAGGCCAAGTGTCACTGGTATCAATCACGGCCTGGACAGCCTGCGCCATAAAACTGTAATTCAGCACCAATTTAATGCCTCACACAATATATTAGACGACCCATATGGGCGGCTTTTTATGTGACGATCACCGATATAAAAGTGATTAACAAGTGGTTATTTATATAAAAACTAAAGCTATACAAGTGTAATTAGTGGGGAGAGTCAGGTACCAGTATGGGAAGATACAAGTCATTACCATCATGACTCTGTCCATGGAAGCAGCAGAGAAAGGGAGTGTGTGTGTGTGTGTGTTTGGTTGCAGCTCAACGGGAGTCATGTTCAGGGTGCGCACAATCACACACACACACTTGCACAAGCCTGCACACATGTATGTGCTGCATGCCAAGCAACCTGGTTCCAGAGTGGCCACATCTAGATCTGACTTTATTTAACCAGGTCGGCCAGTTGAGAACAAGTTCTCATTTACAACTGCGACCTGGCCAGCGCACTACATAGCTGCCTGCCACAAGACGAGGGACAGTGTCTGACAGACCAACCAACTTGCACATGACCTCTGTGCTTATTGTTCAATGTATGGTTATTTTGACCCATGGTTACATTTGTTAGCGTTGTCCCATTGACAATATTGATTATTATTATTTTAATATTGTACATTTCCAAAGTAAGCTTTGGCAATATGTACATTGTTACGTCATGCCAATAAAACAAATTGAATTGAAATTTAAAGAGAGAGGTGAGAGCGAGAGTTGAGAGATGAGCGAGAGTTGAGAGATGAGAGAGAGAGGTGAGAGATGTGAGAGAAGAGCGAGCTTGAGAGTTGAGAGAGAGAGGTGAGAGATGTGAGAGAAGAGCGAGCGTGAGAGAGGTGAGAGCGAGAGTTGAGAGATGTGAGAGAGAGAGGTGAGTGAGTGAGTGAGTGAGAGAGTGAGAGAGAGGATTTAGGGGAAGAGGAGAACTGAGGCTGCTGGAAAGGAGAACACAAACACTGGGATCCAGTGTAACGGCGAAGTAGAGGATGAAGAAGAAGAAGCAGAGGATGAAGAAGAAGAGGATGAAGAAGAAGAAGCAGAGGATGAAGAAGAAGAATTAGAGGATGAAGAAGAAGTAGAGGATGAAGAAGAAGAAGTAGAGGATGAAGAAGAAGTAGAGGATGAAGAAGAAGTAGAGGATGAAGAAGAAGGGGGTATTTGTACTTGTATACAAGTAAGTTGTACTCCAGCTGGTCCTTTCCAGAGACACAGGACACATTGTCCTGCTCCGGCGTTTCAGCCAAGAGTGATTCACCTCACTTCGCCTCACCCCAGTCACACACACACAGGCACGCACACACAAAGAAAACACACACAAGAAACGCACACACCCCCCACAGGGCCGGAGATGTCAGCAGAGTGGCTCTTAAAGTAGGGAATGGGACGTGGGGTTGAGTTTGAGGGACAGAGAGAGCACGAGAGGGAGAGGGACAGAGAGAGCGAGAGGGACAGAGAGAGCGAGGGAGCGAGGGACAGAGAGAGCAACAGGGACAGAGAGAAAGCGAGAGGGACAGAAAGAGCGAGAGGGACAGAGAGAGAGTGAGAGGGACAGAGAGAGAGTGAGGGACAGAGAGGGACAGAGAGAGTGAGAGAGAGGGACAGAAAGAGCGAGAGGGACAGAGAGAGAGAGAGAAAGCGAGAGAAACTGCCGGCCGCGGCACGGCGAGCCCATCGCATCCAATATGGATTCTCAAGCCTGTCAGTTTGAAATAAATCGGACATTTCTTATTTATGTTTCTGCTGGAGTGCGCAGGAGATTTAAGGCTCTATATAAAATAGTGTCTCATCGGGTTGGAGGGGTTTAGAGGGGAGTTCTGTAAAGGGAACAGCTGCTTTCCATGTAACAACCTTGAGGTCAGTTATGATTCAAAAAGAATGGTTGAATCTCAAATTGCACCCTACTACCCATGAAGTGCACTTCACTATGAATTGAATAGGGTGCCATTTGGGACGGTGCCATTTGGGACGTAGCCAATGACAACGTCAGCAGTGGGTTTATGGTGCTGAGTGATGCAATTTTCTCTACAGTGAAAGGGAGAAATTGGGCTAAATTGCCGAAGGTTTTCACTGTGTGTACATAAGAAAAGCATGAGAAGAGCTGAAGAACAAGAATCAGAAAAATGCCTGCTTAAGTGATCGGTATGGTCGCTTTAATTTTGGGTTTATTGTCCCAGCTCTTGAGTATGGGCCATAGGCTGTGTGTTCCAGCCAGGGCCTCCAAGTGGAGAAAAGTGGGGCTGTGGTGGAAGTAGTGAGACGGTGGGCCATGATGTAGACTGACAGATGGTCAAACTGGAGCTGTCTGCTCCACTACTGTCTGTCTGTCCGACTGTCTGCTCCACTACTGTCTCTCTGTCCGCCTGTCTCTCTGCGTAGGCAACGCTTCAGCTCATCTGCAAATCTCCCTCAGCTCAATTCCTGGAACTCTTGCTCTCTTGCTCTATTCATCTCCTCTCTCGCTCTCTCCTTCTCTCATCCATCTCAGCCTGGATGTCTCTTTGGGTTTGTTTTTTGTTCTGGTCTCTGGAGGAGAACAAAGAGTTCCACATGGTCCTCCCCACATGGTCCTCCTATTCCCTCTGGTCAAAAGTAGTACACTACGTAGCGAATAGGGGCCCATTTGGGACACAGATATAGGCTGAGTGTTCTCTGAGTGGAACATGGTGGATGACCTAAAACGAGATAAGCAGAGTGGCTAGCTAAGATCCCAGTTAGCCCTTTGAACTGGAGCGTTTGGCGAAGGTGTTTGAGATGAAACCGTTTGCTTCACCAAAGGGGAGAAGGAACATTATGCCTCTGCCCTATAAATGGCCTCTTATTCTCTTTATAGTGCACTACTTTTGACCAGGGACCATAGGGGACGCGTCCTACCATTGAAAAATGCTTATGTTAGTTTGACATGCAGTACCATAAGTATTCACTCCATTGAGTCAACACATTTCAGAATCACCTTCGGCAGCGATTAGAGCTGTGAGGTTTTTTGTCTCTAAGACTTGGCACACCTGGATTGTACAATATTTGCACATTATTATTTTAAAAATTCTTCAAGATCTGTCAAGTTGGTTGTTGATCACTGCTCGTTAGCCATTTTGTAAGTCTTGTCATAGATTTTCAAGCCGACAGCAGTCAAACTGTAACTAGGTCACTCAGAAACGTTCAATGTCCTGTGTGTGTAGGCCACTGACACAATCAATTATTTTAAAATATGTTTTTAATGTATTTGCATTTTTTAAATTTAAATACCCCCCTTTTCTATCCAATTGGTAGTTAAAGTCTTGTCCCATCGCTGCAACTCCCGTACGGAGGCGAAGGTCGAGAGCCGTGCGTCCCGCCAAGCCACACTGCTTCTTGACACAATGCCCACTTAACCCGGAAGCCAGCCGCACCAATGTGTCGGAGGAAACGCCATACACCTGGTGACCGTGTCAGCGTGCATGTCACCGGGCCGCAACAGGAGTCGCTAGAGTGCGATTGGACAGGGACAAGCCGGCTGGACCAAACCCTCCCGTAACCCGGACGATGCTGGGCCAATTGTGCGCCGCCTCATGGGTCACCCGGTCGCGGCCGGCTGCAACACAGCCTGGCATTGAACCAGGATCTGTAGTGATGCAGTGCCTTAGACCACTGCGCCACTCGGGAGGCAATACACAATCTCAATTTAAATCCATTTAAATTCAGGCCGTAACACAACAAAATGTGGAAAAAGTTAAGGGGCGTGAATACACAGGACACTGAGTACAAAACATTAGGATCAACGGCCCTTTCCATGACAGACCAGGTAAATTCATGCGGAAAGCTATGAATCCATATTAATACCACCTGTTAAATCCACTTCAATCAGTGTAGATGAAGGGGAGGAGACGGGTTAAAGAAGGAGTGTTAAGCCTCGAGACAATTGAGACATGGATTGTGATTGTGAGACATTCAGAGGGTGAATGGGCCAGACAAAAGATTTACAGGGCATCCTGAAATTATTCGGACCCCATGACTGGTTCCACATTTTGTTATGTTACAGCCTCATTCTAATTTAATTTTAATTGTTTTAAATAATCCCTCATCAATCTACACACAACACCCCATAATAACAAAGCAAAAACATGTTTTTAGACCCTTTACTCTGTATATTGGACATGTATTCAGACCCTTTACTCTGTATATTAGACATGTATTCAGACCCTTTACTCTGTACATTAGACATGTATTCAGACCCTTTACTCTGTACATTGGACATGTATTCAGACCCTTTACTCTGTACATTAGACATGTATTCAGACCCTTTACTCTGTACATTAGACATGTATTCAGACCCTTTACTCTGTACATTAGACATGTATTCAGACCCTTTACTCTGTATATTAGACATGTATTCAGACCCTTTACTCTGTACATTGGACATGTATTCAGACCCTTTACTCTGTACATTAGACATGTATTCAGACCCTTTACTCTGTATATTAGACATGTATTCAGACCCTTCACTCTGTACATTGGACATGTATTCAGACCCTTTACTCTGTATATTAGTCATGTATTCAGACCCTTTACTCTGTACATTAGACATGTATTCAGACCCTTTACTCTGTACATTGGACATGTATTCAGACCCTTTACTCTGTACATTAGACATGTATTCAGACCCTTCACTCTGTATATTAGACATGTATTCAGACCCTTTACTCTGTATATTAGACATGTATTCAGACCCTTTACTCTGTACATTAGACATGTATTCAGACCCTTTACTCTGTACATTGGACATGTATTCAGACCCTTTACTCTGTACATTAGACATGTATTCAGACCCTTTACTCTGTACATTGGACATGTATTCAGACCCTTTACTCTGTACATTGGACATGTATTCAGACCCTTTACTCTGTACATTAGACATGTATTCAGACCCTTTACTCTGTACATTGGACATGTATTCAGACCCTTTACTCTGTACATTGGACATGTATTCAGACCCTTTACTCTGTACATTAGACATGTATTCAGACCCTTTACTCTGTACATTGGACATGTATTCAGACCCTTTACTCTGTACATTGGACATGTATTCAGACCCTTTACTCTGTACATTAGACATGTATTCAGACCCTTTACTCTGTACATTGGACATGTATTCAGACCCTTTACTCTGTACATTAGACATGTATTCAGACCCTTCACTCTGTACATTGGACATGTATTCAGACCCTTTACTCTGTACATTAGACATCTATTCAGACCCTTCAGTCTGTACATTTGACATGTATTCAGACCCTTTACTCTGTACATTGGACATGTATTCAGACCCTTTACTCTGTACATTAGACATGTATTCAGACCCTTTACTCTGTACATTGGACATGTATTCAGACCCTTTACTCTGTACATTGGACATGTATTCAGACCCTTTACTCTGTACATTAGACATGTATTCAGACCCTTTACTCTGTACATTAGACATGTATTCAGACCCTTTACTCTGTACATTGGACATGTATTCAGACCCTATACTCTGTACATTAGACATGTATTCAGACCCTTTACTCTGTACATTGGACATGTATTCAGACCCTTCACTCTGTACATTAGACATGTATTCAGACCCTTTACTCTGTACATTAGACATGTATTCAGACCCTTTACTCTGTACATTAGACATGTATTCAGACCCTTTACTCTGTATATTAGACATGTATTCAGACCCTTCACTCTGTATATTAGACATGTATTCAGACCCTTTACTCTGTACATTGGACATGTATTCAGACCCTTTACTCTGTATATTAGACATGTATTCAGACCCTTCACTCTGTACATTGGACATGTATTCAGACCCTTCACTCTGTACATTGGACATGTATTCAGACCCTTTACTCTGTACATTGGACATGTATTCAGACCCTTTACTCTGTACATTGGACATGTATTCAGACCCTTTACTCTGTATATTAGACATGTATTCAGACCCTTTACTCTGTACATTAGACATGTATTCAGACCCTTTACTCTGTACATTGGACATGTATTCAGACCCTTTACTCTGTACATTAGACATGTATTCAGACCCTTTACTCTGTACATTAGACATGTATTCAGACCCTTTACTCTGTACATTAGACATGTATTCAGACCCTTTACTCTGTATATTAGACATGTATTCAGACCCTTTACTCTGTACATTGGACATGTATTCAGACCCTTTACTCTGTACATTAGACATGTATTCAGACCCTTTACTCTGTATATTAGACATGTATTCAGACCCTTCACTCTGTACATTGGACATGTATTCAGACCCTTTACTCTGTATATTAGTCTGTGTACACACAATCTGACGTCATTTCCGGTCACAACTTGCAGGCTTGTTTTCGAGTTGCTGTGCGTTTTGTTGCTAACCTGTTTTGCTACCTGACAACTTTACGGTTTTCACTTTTTAATTACCGTTCATATATTTATTTATTTTTTCCTCAACTTTTTCACTCCGGACGCTTTATCTGGACACGATTCGTCAGGACCTCCAACAGCCGAAGCTAAGTAGTAACATTAACATGATGACTTCTAATTGCAGCCGCTGTACTCGGCTTACGGCGAGGATAGCTGTGCTGCAAGCCCAGCTTCAGACGCAATCGTTAGGCAAGGGTAATTTCAGTGTAGGAAAGGATGAAATAGCGTCTGTGGCACCAGTAAGTACAGATAGTAGTGTAAATCCCCTGGCACAGTCCCCGCAGCCGGACAACTTTCTCACGGTTTCTGGAAGGAAATGCTGTAGGAACGCTCAACCGGTGTCGCTCATTCAGCCGACAGAAACTTTCAACCGGTTTTCCCCATTAAGCAGCGGGTCGGAGTCAGAGGCCGATTCTTCTCTGGTCTCTACTCCTCCCGTTACGGGGTCTGAGACGCCGAAGCTTCCCACCATTAGCTCTGACAAATTGAAAACTCTAGTCATTGGCGACTCCATTACCCGCAGTATTAGACTTAAAGCGAATCATCCAGCGATCATACACTGTTTACCCGGGGGCAGGGCTACCGACGTTAAGGCTAATCTGAAGATGGTGCTGGCTAAAGCTAAAACTGGCGAGTGTAGAGAGTATAGAGATATTGTTATCCACGTCGGCACCAACGATGTTAGGATGAAACAGTCAGAAATCACTAAGCGCAACATAGCTTCTGCGTGCATATCAGCTAGAAAGATGTGTCGGCATCGAGTAATTGTCTCTGGCCCCCTCCCAGTTAGGGGGAGTGATGAGCTCTACAGCAGAGTCTCACAACTCAATCGCTGGTTGAAAACTGTTTTCTGCCCCTCCCAAAAGTTAGAATTTGTAGATAATTGGCCCTCTTTCTGGGACTCACCCACAAACAGGACCAAGCCTGACCTGCTGAGGAGTGACGGACTCCATCCTAGCTGGAGGGGTGCTCTCATCTTATCTACCAACATAGACAGGGCTCTAACTCCTCTAGCTCCACAATGAAATAGGGTGCAGGCCAGGCAGCAGGCTGTTAGCCAGCCTGCCAGCATAGTGGAGTCTGCCATTAGCACAGTCAGTGTAGTCAGCTCAGCTATCACCATTGAGACCGTGTCTGTGCCTCGACCTAGGTTGGGCAAAACTAAACATGGCGGTGTTCGCCTTAGCAATCTCACTAGGATAAAGACCACCTCCATTCCTGTCATTACTGAAAGAGATCATGATACCTCACATCTCAAAATAGGGCTACTTAATGTTAGATCCCTTACTTCAAAGGCAATTATAGTCAATGAACTAATCACTGATCATAATCTTGATGTGATTGGCCTGACTGAAACATGGCTTAAGCCTGATGAATTTACTGTTTTAAATGAGGCCTCACCTCCTGGCTACACTAGTGACCATATCCCCCGTGCATCCCGCAAAGGCGGAGGTGTTGCTAACATTTACGATAGCAAATTTCAATTTACACAAAAAAAAAAATGACATTTTCGTCTTTTGAGCTTCTAGTCATGAAATCTATGCAGCCTACTCAATCACTTTTTATAGCTACTGTTTACAGGCCTCCTGGGCCATATACAGCGTTTCTCACTGAGTTCCCTGAATTCCTATCGGACCTTGTAGTCATAGCAGATAATATTCTAATCTTTGGTGACTTTAATATTCACATGGAAAAGTCCACAGACCCACTCCAAAAGGCTTTCAGAGCCATCATCGACTCAGTGGGTTTTGTCCAACATGTCTCTGGACCCACTCACTGTCACAGTCATACGCTGGACCTAGTTTTGTCCCATGGAATAAATGTGGTGGATCTTAATGTTTTTCCTCATAATCCTGGACTATCGGACCACCATTTTATTACGTTTGCAATTGCAACAAATAATCTGCTTAGACCCCAACCAAGGAACATCAAAAGTCGTGCTATAAATTCACAGACAACACAAAGATTCCTTGATGCCCTTCCAGACTCCCTCTGCCTACCCAAGGACGCCAGAGGACAAAAATCAGTTAACCACCTAACTGAGGATCTCAATCTAACCTTGCGCAATACCCTAGATGCAGTTGCACCCCTAAAAACAAAAAAAATGTCTCATAAGAAACTAGCTCCCTGGTACACAGAAAATACCCGAGCTCTGAAGCAAGCTTCCAGAAAATTGGAACGGAAATGGCGCCACACCAAACTGGAAGTCTTCCGACTAGCTTGGAAGGACGGTACCGTGCAGTACCGTAGAGCCCTTACTGCTGCTCGATCATCCTATTTTTCTAACTTAATTGAGGAAAATAAGAATAATCCGAAATTCCTTTTTAATACTGTCGCAAAGCTAACTAAAAAGCAGCATTCCCCAAGAGAGGATGACTTTCACTTTAGCAGTGATAAATTCATGAACTTCTTTGAGGAAAAGATTATGATTATTAGAAAGCAAATTACGGACTCCTCTTTAAACCTGCGTATTCCTCCAAACCTCAGTTGTCCTGAGTCTGCACAACTCTGCCAGGACCTAGGATCAAGAGAGACGCTCAAGTGTTTTAGTACTATATCTCTTGACACAATGATGAAAATAATCATGGCCTCTAAACCTTCAAGCTGCATACTGGACCCTATTCCAACTAAACTACTGAAAGAGCTGCTTCCTGTGCTTGGCCCTCCTATGTTGAACATAATAAACGGCTCTCTATCCACTGGATGTGTACCAAACTCACTAAAAGTGGCAGTAATAAAGCCTCTCTTGAAAAAGCCAAACCTTGACCCAGAAAATATAAAAAACTATCGGCCTATATCGAATCTTCCATTCCTCTCAAAAATTTTAGAGAAGGCTGTTGCGCAGCAACTCACTGCCTTCCTGAAGACAAACAATGTATACGAAATGCTTCAGTCTGGTTTTAGACCCCATCATAGCACTGAGACGGCACTTGTGAAGGTGGTAAATGACATTTTAATGGCATCGGACCGAGGCTCTGCATCTGTCCTCGTGCTCCTAGACCTTAGTGCTGCTTTTGATACCATCGATCACCACATTCTTTTGGAGAGATTGGAAACCCAAATTGGTCTACACGGACATGTTCTGGCCTGGTTTAGATCTTATCTGTCGGAAAGATATCAGTTTGTCTCTGTGAATGGTTTGTCCTCTGACAAATCAACTGTAAATTTCGGTGTTCCTCAAGGTTCCGTTTTAGGACCACTATTGTTTTCACTATATATTTTACCTCTTGGGGATGTTATTCGAAAACATAATGTAAACTTTCACTGCTATGCGGATGACACACAGCTGTACATTTCAATGAAACATGGTGAAGCCCCAAAATTGCCCTCGCTAGAAGCATGTGTTTCAGACATAAGGAAGTGGATGGCTGCAAACTTTCTACTATTAAACTCGGACAAAACAGAGATGCTTGTTCTAGGTCCCAAGAAACAAAGAGATCTTCTGTTGAATCTGACAATTAATCTTAATGGTTGTACAGTCGTCTCAAATAAAACTGTGAAGGACCTCGGCGTTACTCTGGACCCTGATCTCTCTTTTGAAGAACATATCAAGACCATTTCGAGGACAGCTTTTTTCCATCTACGTAACATTGCAAAAATCAGAAACTTTCTGTCCAAAAATGATGCAGAAAAATTAATCCATGCTTTTGTCACTTCTAGGTTAGACTACTGCAATGCTCTATTTTCCGGCTACCCGGATAAAGCACTAAATAAACTTCAGTTAGTGCTAAATACGGCTGCTAGAATCCTGACTAGAACCAAAAAATTTGATCATATTACTCCAGTGCTAGCCTCTCTACACTGGCTTCCTGTCAAAGCAAGGGCTGATTTCAAGGTTTTACTGCTAACCTACAAAGCATTACATGGGCTTGCTCCTACATATCTCTCTGATTTGGTCCTGCCGTACATACCTATACGTACGCTACGGTCACAAGACGCAGGCCTCCTAATTGTCCCTAGAATTTCTAAGCAAACAGCTGGAGGCAGGGCTTTCTCCTATAGAGCTCCATTTTTATGGAACGGTCTGCCTACCCATGTCAGAGACGCAAACTCGGTCTCAACCTTTAAGTCTTTACTGAAGACTCATCTCTTCAGTGGGTCATATGATTGAGTGTAGTCTGGCCCAGGAGTGGGAAGGTGAACGGAAAGGCTCTGGAGCAACGAACCGCCCTTGCTGTCTCTGCCTGGCCGGTTCCCCTCTTTCCACTGGGATTCTCTGCCTCTAACCCTATTACAGGGGCTGAGTCACTGGCTTGCTGGGGCTCTCTCATGCTGTCCCTGGAGGGGGTGCGTCACCTGAGTGGGTTGATTCACTGTTGTGGTCATCCTGTCTGGGTTGGCGCCCCCCCCCCCCCTTGGGTTGTGCCGTGGCGGAGATCTTTGTGGGCTATACTCAGCCTTGTCTCAGGATGGTAAGTTGGTGGTTGAAGATATCCCTCTAGTGGTGTGGGGGCTGTGCTTTGGCAAAGTGGGTGGGGTTATATCCTTCCTGTTTGGCCCTGTCCGGGGGTGTCCTCGGATGGGGCCACAGTGTCTCCTGACCCCTCCTGTCTCAGCCTCCAGTATTTATGCTGCAGTAGTTTATGTGTCGGGGGGCTGGGGTCAGTTTGTTATATCTGGAGTACTTCTCCTGTCCTATTCGGTGTCCTGTGTGAATCTAAGTGTGCGTTCTCTAATTCTCTCCTTCTCTCTTTCTTTCTCTCTCTCGGAGGACCTGAGCCCTAGGACCATGCCCCAGGACTACCTGACATGATGACTCCTTGCTGTCCCCAGTCCACCTGGCCATGCTGCTGTTCCAGTTTCAACTGACCTGAGCCCTAGGACCATGCCCCAGGACTACCTGACATGATGACTCCTTGCTGTCCCCAGTCTACCTGGCCATGCTGCTGCTCCAGTTTCAACTTCCACCTGACTGTGCTGCTGCTCTAGTTTCAACTGTTCTGCCTTATTATTATTCGACCATGCTGGTCATTTATGAACATTGAACATCTTGACCATGTTCTGTTATAATCTCCACCCGGCACAGCCAGAAGAGGACTGGCCACCCCACATAGCCTGGTTCCTCTCTAGGTTTCTTCCTAGGTATTGGCCTTTCTAGGGAGTTTTTCCTAGCCACCGTGCTTCTCCACCTGCATTGCTTGCTGTTTGGGGTTTTAGGCTGGGTTTCTGTACAGCACTTTGAGATATCAGCTGATGTACGAAGGGCTATATAAATAAATTTGATTTGATTTGATTTGATGTATTCAGACCCTTTACTCTGTACATTGGACATGTATTCAGACCCTTTACTCTGTACATTAGACATGTATTCAGACCCTTCACTCTGTATATTAGACATGTATTCAGACCCTTTACTCTGTATATTAGACATGTATTCAGACCCTTTACTCTGTACATTAGACATGTATTCAGACCCTTTACTCTGTACATTGGACATGTATTCAGACCCTTTACTCTGTACATTAGACATGTATTCAGACCCTTTACTCTGTACATTGGACATGTATTCAGACCCTTTACTCTGTACATTGGACATGTATTCAGACCCTTTACTCTGTACATTAGACATGTATTCAGACCCTTTACTCTGTACATTGGACATGTATTCAGACCCTTTACTCTGTACATTAGACATGTATTCAGACCCTTCACTCTGTACATTGGACATGTATTCAGACCCTTTACTCTGTACATTAGACATGTATTCAGACCCTTCACTCTGTACATTTGACATGTATTCAGACCCTTCACTCTGTATATTAGACATGTATTCAGACCCTTCACTCTGTATATTAGACATGTATTCAGACCCTTTACTCTGTACATTGGACATGTATTCAGACCCTTTACTCTGTACATTGGACATGTATTCAGACCCTTCACTCTGTACATTAGACATGTATTCAGACCCTTCACTCTGTACATTAGACATGTATTCAGACCCTTTACTCTGTACATTGGACATGTATTCAGACCCTTCACTCTGTACATTAGACATGTATTCAGACCCTTTACTCTGTACATTAGACATGTATTCAGACCCTTCACTCTGTACATTAGACATGTATTCAGACCCTTTACTCTGTACATTGGACATGTATTCAGACCCTTTACTCTGTACATTGGACATGTATTCAGACCCTTCACTCTGTACATTAGACATGTATTCAGACCCTTCACTCTGTACATTAGACATGTATTCAGACCCTTTACTCTGTACATTGGACATGTATTCAGACCCTTCACTCTGTACATTAGACATGTATTCAGACCCTTTACTCTGTACATTGGACATGTATTCAGACCCTTTACTCTGTACATTGGACATGTATTCAGACCCTTTACTCTGTACATTAGACATGTATTCAGACCCTTTACTCTGTACATTAGACATGTATTCAGACCCTTCACTCTGTACATTAGACATGTATTCAGACCCTTTACTCTGTACATTGGACATGTATTCAGACCCTTTACTCTGTACATTGGACATGTATTCAGACCCTTTACTCTGTACATTAGACATGTATTCAGACCCTTTACTCTGTACATTGGACATGTATTCAGACCCTTTACTCTGTACATTAGACATGTATTCAGACCCTTTACTCTGTACATTGGACATGTATTCAGACCCTTTACTCTGTACATTAGACATGTATTCAGACCCTTCACTCTGTACATTGGACATGTATTCAGACCCTTTACTCTGTACATTCGACATCTATTCAGACCCTTCACTCTGTACATTTGACATGTATTCAGACCCTTTACTCTGTACATTGGACATGTATTCAGACCCTTTACTCTGTACATTAGACATGTATTCAGACCCTTTACTCTGTACATTGGACATGTATTCAGACCCTTTACTCTGTACATTGGACATGTATTCAGACCCTTTACTCTGTACATTAGACATGTATTCAGACCCTTTACTCTGTACATTAGACATGTATTCAGACCCTTTACTCTGTACATTAGACATGTATTCAGACCCTTTACTCTGTACATTAGACATGTATTCAGACCCTTTACTCTGTACATTGGACATGTATTCAGACCCTTTACTCTGTACATTAGACATGTATTCAGACCCTTTACTCTGTATATTAGACATGTATTCAGACCCTTTACTCTGTACATTAGACATGTATTCAGACCCTTTACTCTGTACATTGGACATGTATTCAGACCCTTTACTCTGTACATTAGACATGTATTCAGACCCTTCACTCTGTATATTAGACATGTATTCAGACCCTTTACTCTGTATATTAGACATGTATTCAGACCCTTTACTCTGTACATTAGACATGTATTCAGACCCTTTACTCTGTACATTGGACATGTATTCAGACCCTTTACTCTGTACATTAGACATGTATTCAGACCCTTTACTCTGTACATTGGACATGTATTCAGACCCTTTACTCTGTACATTGGACATGTATTCAGACCCTTTACTCTGTACATTAGACATGTATTCAGACCCTTTACTCTGTACATTGGACATGTATTCAGACCCTTTACTCTGTACATTAGACATGTATTCAGACCCTTCACTCTGTACATTGGACATGTATTCAGACCCTTTACTCTGTACATTAGACATGTATTCAGACCCTTCACTCTGTACATTTGACATGTATTCAGACCCTTCACTCTGTATATTAGACATGTATTCAGACCCTTCACTCTGTATATTAGACATGTATTCAGACCCTTTACTCTGTACATTGGACATGTATTCAGACCCTTTACTCTGTACATTGGACATGTATTCAGACCCTTCACTCTGTACATTAGACATGTATTCAGACCCTTCACTCTGTACATTAGACATGTATTCAGACCCTTTACTCTGTACATTGGACATGTATTCAGACCCTTCACTCTGTACATTAGACATGTATTCAGACCCTTTACTCTGTACATTAGACATGTATTCAGACCCTTCACTCTGTACATTAGACATGTATTCAGACCCTTTACTCTGTACATTGGACATGTATTCAGACCCTTTACTCTGTACATTGGACATGTATTCAGACCCTTCACTCTGTACATTAGACATGTATTCAGACCCTTCACTCTGTACATTAGACATGTATTCAGACCCTTTACTCTGTACATTGGACATGTATTCAGACCCTTCACTCTGTACATTAGACATGTCTTCAGACCCTTTACTCTGTACATTAGACATGTATTCAGACCCTTCACTCTGTACATTAGACATGTATTCAGACCCTTTACTCTGTACATTGGACATGTATTCAGACCCTTTACTCTGTACATTGGACATGTATTCAGACCCTTTACTCTGTACATTAGACATGTATTCAGACCCTTTACTCTGTACATTGGACATGTATTCAGACCCTTTACTCTGTACATTAGACATGTATTCAGACCCTTCACTCTGTACATTTGACATGTATTCAGACCCTTTACTCTGTACATTGGACATGTATTCAGACCCTTCACTCTGTACATTAGACATGTATTCAGACCCTTTACTCTGTACATTAGACATGTATTCAGACCCTTCACTCTGTATATTAGACATGTATTCAGACCCTTTACTCTGTACATTGGACATGTATTCAGACCCTTTACTCTGTACATTGGACATGTATTCAGACCCTTCACTCTGTACATTAGACATGTATTCAGACCCTTCACTCTGTACATTAGACATGTATTCAGACCCTTTACTCTGTACATTGGACATGTATTCAGACCCTTCACTCTGTACATTAGACATGTATTCAGACCCTTTACTCTGTACATTAGACATGTATTCAGACCCTTCACTCTGTACATTAGACATGTATTCAGACCCTTTACTCTGTACATTGGACATGTATTCAGACCCTTTACTCTGTACATTGGACATGTATTCAGACCCTTCACTCTGTACATTAGACATGTATTCAGACCCTTCACTCTGTACATTAGACATGTATTCAGACCCTTTACTCTGTACATTGGACATGTATTCAGACCCTTCACTCTGTACATTAGACATGTCTTCAGACCCTTTACTCTGTACATTAGACATGTATTCAGACCCTTCACTCTGTACATTAGACATGTATTCAGACCCTTTACTCTGTACATTGGACATGTATTCAGACCCTTTACTCTGTACATTGGACATGTATTCAGACCCTTTACTCTGTACATTAGACATGTATTCAGACCCTTTACTCTGTACATTGGACATGTATTCAGACCCTTTACTCTGTACATTAGACATGTATTCAGACCCTTCACTCTGTACATTTGACATGTATTCAGACCCTTTACTCTGTACATTGGACATGTATTCAGACCCTTCACTCTGTACATTAGACATGTATTCAGACCCTTTACTCTGTACATTAGACATGTATTCAGACCCTTTACTCTGTACATTAGACATGTATTCAGACCCTTTACTCTGTACATTAGACATGTATTCAGACCCTTTACTCTGTATATTAGACATGTATTCAGACCCTTCACTCTGTATATTAGACATGTATTCAGACCCTTCACTCTGTATATTAGACATGTATTCAGACCCTTCACTCTGTATATTAGACATGTATTCAGACCCTTCACTCTGTATATTAGACATGTATTCAGACCCTTTACTCTGTACATTGGACATGTATTCAGACCCTTTACTCTGTACATTGGACATGTATTCAGACCCTTTACTCTGTATATTGGACATGTATTCAGACCCTTCACTCTGTATATTAGACATGTATTCAGACCCTTCACTCTGTACATTAGACATGTATTCAGACCCTTCACTATGTACATTAGACATGTATTCAGACCCTTTACTCTGTACATTAGACATGTATTCAGACCCTTTACTCTGTACATTAGACATGTATTCAGACCCTTTACTCTGTACATTGGACATGTATTCAGACCCTTTACTCTGTATATTGGACATGTATTCAGACCCTTCACTCTGTATATTAGACATGTATTCAGACCCTTCACTCTGTACATTAGACATGTATTCAGACCCTTCACTATGTACATTAGACATGTATTCAGACCCTTTACTCTGTACATTAGACATGTATTCAGACCCTTTACTCTGTACATTAGACATGTATTCAGACCCTTTACTCTGTACATTGGACATGTATTCAGACCCTTTACTCTGTACATTGGACATGTATTCAGACCCTTTACTCTGTACATTAGACATGTATTCAGACCCTTTACTCTGTACATTAGACATGTATTCAGACCCTTTACTCTGTACATTGTTGAGGCACCTTTGGCAGATTAAAGCCTCTAGTCTTTTGGGGAATGATGCTACAAGCTTGGCACACCTGTATTTGGGGAGTTTCTCCCATTCTTCTCTGCAGACTTTTTCTTGCTTTGTTATTATGGGGTGTTGTGTATAGATTGATGACTGAAAAAAAGAATTGCATCCATTTTAGAATAAGGCTGTAACGTAACAAAATGTGGGAAAAAGTCAAGGTGTCTGAATACTTTCTGAATGCACTGTAAGTGCCTTTGAACAGAGTATGGTAGCAGGTGCTAGATTTATCACACTCAACAGTGGGAAGCATTGGAGTCACAGTTCGGTAGGAACAGAATTGGGTAGGAAGGACTGCACATTGTTGCATCCTCGACTTGCATGTTCTGTTAATATGAAAGACAATAATCTTCTGTCATTCTGATGTCCTAATCAGGTTACGCAACCAATGCATACGGTTTATCTAATGTCCAGTAAATTAACACTTCCTGACGGAAACCCTGGCACACACAGACAGAGGGAGACACACACACACACACACACAGACAGAGGGAGACACACACACACACACACACACAGACAGAGGGAGACACACACACGCTCGAACGGCAGACACAGACAGAGGGAGACACACACACATGCTCGAACGCCAGACACAGACAGAGGGAGACACACACACACAGAGGGAGACACACACACACACACAGACAGAGGGAGACACACACACACGCTCGAACGGCAGACACAGACAGAGGGAGACACACACACACGCTCGAACGGCACACACAGATAGAGGGAGACACACACACGCACACACACACACACACCTCTTCCAACATCCCTGATATGTGTATGCTGGGAACCTGTTTCATAACATCCCCAGACAGCCATACTTAATAACATAGCAGCTGCCCCTAACGACTGACCAAGCTTCAGATCTAATCCTCCTACCTAACAGTTAAGGCTAGACTTTAGGGCTAGGTTATCTGATCCTAGATCTGTGCTTAGGACTACTGGTTATCATTGCAGTGTGTGACGAAGCCATCTGCTTAGCAATGCGTTTTAATGTCCATCGTCATCCAATTCAATCTCACTTACTCAGCGATTTACCAGTCGACCACTAACATTTATTTGACCGGATTCTACCGGAGTTACAGTAACAACTGTATAATTAAGTAATAACAAATACAGAGGATGATTTATGTTTGTCCTGAACTAAACGCTGTATTGATGTGCATGTGAGGCTATTTTTCAACTGCCGGTCGAAAATTCAAAATGGATTCCGTTTCAGACTGAATTCTCGGTTTCTTACTTCTCCCAGTGATTTATTTTGGCATATAGGTAATGTACATTTGTCCCAACAAAGGGAACGTAGCCACACACTGATTTATATAGGGAGAACTAAACTAAACATAGCATTGGTTTATGACAAGGTCGGAAGTACAGTTATTTTGTTTGAGTCCCAAATTGCACCCTATTCCCTATGTAGGGCACTACTTTTGACCAGGGGCCACAGGGCTCCGGTCAAAAGGAGTGCACTACATAGGGAAGATGGTGCCATTTGAGACAACATTTGGCTGTAGTCACAGACTACAAAAGGGTGGAAGCTTCCCTTTTTTGTCTCAAATATTTGGTTCTATGGAATTATTTACCAAGTGCACCTTTGCAATGTCTGCATCATATAGAAATGAACAGGCCAATGCCAACAACATACAGGTCATAGTGTGTGTAAAAGGATTTCAAAACAGTAGGTTGACCTTTGATCCCTAATTGGAACAAGTGATACTGAACAAATGAACGCAAAACACACACTTTCAGCTGCGCACACACGCACACACACACATGCACACACACGCGCAC
This sequence comes from Oncorhynchus kisutch, assembly GCF_002021735.2. Lineage (NCBI taxonomy): Eukaryota > Metazoa > Chordata > Actinopteri > Salmoniformes > Salmonidae > Oncorhynchus > Oncorhynchus kisutch. The sequence continues at coordinate 13,187,712 of NC_034177.2, forward strand.
ACACACGCAGGGTCCTCAATCAAGATCCTTTACAGAGAAGGAAATCCTATGACTTCACGGATTATGCCACTCAGTAAAATAAATGGGGAGAACAAGAGAATAAGGACTTTTAAATGTCTGGGTCGTAAGAAGAGCTGGGTCAAACCTGATACCACTGAAGTAAAACTAAGCCTGGGCCCACTGCGCCAAACGGCCATTTGAAAAGCGCACCCCCCCCCCCCCCTCTCCATTAAGAGGTGCCGGTGAGGGGTCCCTCCTCCCCACTATCGTTAGCTCTGATCCCCGTCACGCCTTTAAAACACGCTTGCTGTGTCACGCCCCGACCATAGAGAGCCCTTGTTTCTCTATGGTGTAGTAGGTCAGGGCGTGACTAGGGGGTATTCTAGTTTATCATTTCGATGTTGTGTTCTAGTTTATGTTTCCTATGCTGGTGAATGATTGACTCTAATTGGGGATCATATTTAAGTAGCTATTTTTCCCACCTGTGTTTGTGGGATATTATTTTGTGTTTGTGCACCACGTAGTCACGTTCCCTTGTTCGTTTATTTGATTTATTGTTTTGGCTTATGTTTCACTTTGGAATAAATATGTGGAACTCAATATCCGCTGCGCCATGGTCCCGGTTCTTACGACAACCGTGACATGCTGTCTCAGCGAAGCTAGACACTGTTATTTGGGTCTTTCTGCTTCTCCCGGAGTGATGTTTCCTGTGAATGACCTCGGAAGTGTCCGGGCTGCAGCCGCTGGTCGTGGTGTAACGCCATATGACATGGCGTCTCACTATGATGAGGTCCGTTCCATACATTTAAAAGAAGTTGTCCTGGGAAACGGGAACGCGTCCAATAAGAAACATTTATTTTCGTATGCCGTTGCAAAACCTTTTACAACAGTGTGTACTAATTAAACATTTAACGAACGATAGTCCTAGGGGCATAAATTGTGTGCATAAATTGTGTGCTGAATGTAATGTGCACTATATTGAACTGTGCGGGGATCATTTGTGTGATTGTGTGTGTGTGTGTGTGTGTGTGTGTGTGTGTGTGTGTGTGTGTGTGTGTCTAGGCTGCTGACCCCAACATTCATTCAGCAGACAGACAAACAGAGCCTCCTGTACTGCAGACTACAGCCCAGAGTGTGTCTACAGACACTGGTGCTGCAGACTGCACAGTGGATCCCATTCAGTCTCATCAGCCTAATACCTCTAACGGATACTCATACAGATCTGAAAAATCAATTCACCCTCTCGCCCAGGGCAGCCTGCCTCGGCTTGCAGTGAGAGATGGATTAGAAGAGAGAGAGAAGGAGAACAGGGAAGGAGAGAGAGAGAGAGAAGGAGAACAGGGAAGGAGAGAGAGCGAGAGAAGGAGAACAGGGAAGGAGAGAGAGAAAGAGAACAGGGAAGGAGAGAGAGAAAGAGAGAGAGAACAGGGAAGGAGAGAGAGAGAGAGAGAGAACAGGGAAGGAGAGAGAGAGAGAGAGAGAGAGAGAGAGAGAGAGAGAGAGAGAGAGAGAGAGAGAGAGAGAGAGAGAGAGAGAGAGAGAGAGAGAGAGAGAGAGAAATTACAGGCAAGGAGAGAGAGAGAGAGAGAGAGAACAGGCAAGGAGAGAGAGAGAGAGAAATAACAGGCAAGGAGAGAGAGAGAGAGAGAGAGAGAGAGAGAACAGGGCAGGAGAGAGAGAGAGAGAGAGAGAGAGAGAGAGAACAGGGAAGGAGAGAGAGAGAGAGAGAACAGGGAAGGAGAGAGAGGAGAGAGAAGAGAACAGGGAAGGAGAGAAAGAGAGAGAGAACAGGGAAGGAGAGAGAGAGAGAGAGAACAGGGAAGGAGAGAGAGAGAGAGAGAACAGGGAAGGAGAGAGAGAAAGAACAGGAAGGAGAGAGAGAGAGAGAGCAAGGAGAGAGAGAGAGAAAGAACAGGCAAGGAGAGAGAGAGAGAAAGAACAGGCAAGGAGAGAGAGAGAGAAAGAACAGGCAAGGAGAGAGAGAGAGAGAGAGAGAGAGAGAGAGAGAGAGAGAGAGAGAGAGAGAGAGAAATAACAGGCAAGGAGAGAGAGAGAGAGAAATAACAGGCAAGGAGAGAGAGAGAAAGAACAGGCAAGGAGAGAGAGAGAGAGAAAGAACAGGCAAGGAGAGAGAGAGAAAGAACAGCAAGGAGAGAGAGAGAGAGAGAGAACAGGCAAGGAGAGAGAGAGAGAGAGAAATAACAGGCAAGGAGAGAGAGAGAGAGAGAGAGAAATAACAGGCAAGGAGAGAGAGAGAGAGAAAGAACAGGCAAGGAGAGAGAGAGAGAAAGAACAGGCAAGGAGAGAGAGAGAGAGAGAGAGAGAGAGAGAGAGAGAGAGAGAACAGGCAAGGAGAGAGAGAGAGAGAGAAATAACAGGCAAGGAGAGAGAGAAGAGAGAGAGAGAGAGAGAACAGGGCAGGAGAGAGAGAGAGAGAGAGAGAGAGAGAGAGAACAGGGAAGGAGAGAGAGATGAGAGAGAGAGAGAACAGGGAAGGAGAGAAGAGAAGAGAGAACAGGGAAGGAGAGAGAGAGAGAGAGAACAGGGAAGGAGAGAGAAAGAACAGGAAGAGAGAGAAAGAACAGGGAAGGAGAGAGAGAGAAAGAACAGGCAAGGAGAGAGAGAGAAAGAACAGGCAAGGAGAGAGAGAGAGAAAGAACAGGCAAGGAGAGAGAGAGAGAAAGAACAGGCAAGGAGAGAGAGAGAGAAAGAACAGGCAAGGAGAGAGAGAGAGAAAGAACAGGCAAGGAGAGAGAGAGAGAGAGAGGAGAGAGAGAGAGAGAGAGAGAGAGAATAACAGGCAAGGAGAGAGAGAGAGAGAGAGAGAGAGAGAAATAACAGGCAAGGAGAGAGAGAGAGAGAAATAACAGGCAAGGAGAGAGAGAGAAAGAACAGGCAAGGAGAGAGAGAGAGAGAAAGAACAGGCAAGGAGAGAGAGAGAGAGAGAGAGAGAGAGAGAGAGAGAGAGAAATAACAGGCAAGGAGAGAGAGAGAGAGAAAGAACAGGCAAGGAGAGAGAGAGAGAGAGAGAGAAAGAACAGGCAAGGAGAGAGAGAGAGAGAGAGAGAGAGAGAGAGAGAGAGAGAGAGAGAGAGAGAGAGAGAGAGAGAGAGAGGAGAGAGAGAGAGAAATAACAGGCAAGGAGGGAGAGAGAGGAAAATAACAGGCAAGGAGAGAGAGAGAGAGAGAAAGAACAGGCAAGGAGAGAGAGAGAGAGAAAGAACAGGCAAGGAGAGAGAGAGAGAGAAGAACAGGCAAGGAGAGAGAGAGAACAGGGAAGGAGAGAGAGAGAGAACAGGGAAGGAGAGAGAGAGAACAGGGAAGGAGAGAGAGAGAACAGGGAAGGAGAGAGAGAGAGAACAGGGAAGGAGGGGAGAGAGAACAGGGAAGGAGGGGAGAGAGAACAGGGAAGGAGAGAGAGAACAGGAAAGGAGGGGAGAGAGAACAGGGAAGGAGAGAGAGAACAGGGAAGGAGAGAGAGAACAGGGAAGGAGGGGGAGAGAGAACAGGTAAGGAGAGAGACTGCAAAAGAGAAAGAGGGAGTGATAAGGCAAGACCGACACTTTAACTATGTAGTGCTGCTATGATATAACTTGTGTTATTGTTGTCAATGTACAAAGCGCCATCTCATTCATATTAATTAGTGTGTGAACACCTCATTCTTTACATTAATATGCAGTGATGCGTAACTTCCATTAGGAGGGAAAGAGGAATGGAGGAGGGGAGTGCAAGAGGGACAGAAGAGAGAGAGAGAGAGAGAGAGAGAGAGATCGGTGGAGGAGGAGAGGAGGGAGACAGGGCTGGAGGAGGAGTGAGAGAGACAGAGGATGAAGAGAGGAGGGAGAGTGGGCTGGATGACAAAAGGAGGGAGAGAGGGCTGGAGGAGAGGAGGGAGAGAGGGAAGGAGGAGAAGAGGAGTGGAGTAGGAAAGGAGGGAGAGAGAGTAGAAATAGAGGTGTTCGAGGTGAAGCTATGCCTATATTTAAGGATTCAAGGCCCCAGGATACAGTTGTTCTTAAACACAAGGGGCCCCATAACACATTCACAAACAATCCATTAAACCCTTCATATAAAGCCTCTGCAATTCTGACAGTCTTTCCCATCTTCCTTGAATCGCTCTCATCTAATCTTGTGTCTTGTCTTATCTGTTCAATGCCATCTATAAATGATAGAAATTGGGACAATATGAATAATACTTTTTAAATGTCCTATTTCTCCAATGCTGCGTATTTCAGTTCAAGCTTGTTGCAAACTAAAGCAATGAGAAAAAGAGCTAGACAATCACAACGATGAGGTACATAGTGACACCAAATACTAGGCCAATAAGTGAAATGAGTTGAGAGGTATGACTACTTTCTGAAGGTAGTCCTATGGATACTTCCTTTAGTTCATTTGTGAGCGACTTCGTTCTTTCTGACTTCACTCATTCCTGAACGACTCTTGGTAATAGTTATGAGGTGGTGATGTGTAGCCTTAACTTTTGTTGTGACTTTTATTTTAACACTAAGAAATAAAGGTTAACGATGCATCCTTTCTGCTGCCAATGTTGGCCAACATGAAGACACTGTTTGTATTGTTAGCGAGTGAGTGTTCTGTTTGTATTAATAGCAGGTGAGTGTCCTGTTTGTATTGTTAGCAGGTGAGTGTCCTGTTTGTATTGTTAGCGAGTGAGTGTTCTGTTTGTATTAATAGCAGGTGAGTGTCCTGTTTGTATTGTTAGCAGGTGAGTGTTCTGTTTGTATTGTTAGCAGGTGAGTGTCCTGTTTGTATTGTTAGCAGGTGAGTGTCCTGTTTGTATTGTTAGCAGGTGAGTGTCCTGTTTGTATTGTTAGCGAGTGAGTGTTCTGTTTGTATTAATAGCAGGTGAGTGTTCTGTTTGTATTGTTAGCAGGTGAGTGTTCTGTTTGTATTGTTAGCAGGTGAGTGTTCTGTTTGTATTGTTAGCAGGTGAGTGTTCTGTTTGTATTAATAGCAGGTGAGTGTCCTGTTTGTATTGTTAGCGAGTGAGTGTTCTGTTTGTATTGTTAGCAGGTGAGTGTTCTGTTTGTATTGTTAGCAGGTGAGTGTCCTGTTTGTATTGTTAGCGAGTGAGTGTTCTGTTTGTATTGTTAGCAGGTGAGTGTTCTGTTTGTATTGTTAGCAGGTGAGTGTCCTGTTTGTACTGTTAGCGAGTGAGTGTTCTGTTTGTATTGTTAGCGAGTGAGTGTTCTGTTTGTATTGTTAGCGAGTGAGTGTTCTGTTTGTATTGTTAGCAGGTGAGTGTTCTGTTTGTATTGTTAGCAGGTGAGTGTTCTGTTTGTACTGTTAGCAGGTGAGTGTTCTGTTTGTATTGTTAGCAGGTGAGTGTTCTGTTTGTATTGTTAGCAGGTGAGTGTTCTGTTTGTATTGTTAGCAGGTGAGTGTTCTGTTTGTATTGTTAGCAGGTGAGTGTCCTGTTTGTATTGTTAGTAGGTGAGTGTTCTGTTTGTATTGTTAGCAGGTGAGTGTCCTGTTTGTATTGTTAGCAGGTGAGTGTTCTGTTTGTATTGTTAGCAGGTGAGTGTTCTGTTTGTATTGTTAGCAGGTGAGTGTCCTGTTTGTACTGTTAGCAGGTGAGTGTTCTGTTTGTATTGTTAGCAGGTGAGTGTCCTGTTTGTATTGTTAGCAGGTGAGTGTCCTGTTTGTATTGTTAGCAGGTGAGTGTCCTGTTTGTATTGTTAGCGGGTGAGTGTTCTGTTTGTATTGTTAGTAGGTGAGTGTCCTGTTTGTATTGTTAGCAGGTGAGTGTCCTGTTTGTATTGTTAGCGGGTGAGTGTTCTGTTTGTATTGTTAGCAGGTGAGTGTTCTGTTTGTATTGTTAGCAGGTGAGTGTTCTGTTTGTATTGTTAGCAGGTGAGTGTTCTGTTTGTATTGTTAGCGGGTGAGTGTCCTGTTTGTATTGTTAGCGGGTGAGTGTTCTGTTTGTATTGTTAGCAGGTGAGTGTTCTGTTTGTATTGTTAGCAGGTGAGTGTTCTGTTTGTATTGTTAGCAGGTGAGTGTCCTGTTTGTACTGTTAGCGAGTGAGTGTTCTGTTTGTATTGTTAGCGAGTGAGTGTTCTGTTTGTATTGTTAGCGAGTGAGTGTTCTGTTTGTATTGTTAGCAGGTGAGTGTTCTGTTTGTATTGTTAGCAGGTGAGTGTTCTGTTTGTATTGTTAGCAGGTGAGTGTTCTGTTTGTATTAATAGCAGGTGAGTGTCCTGTTTGTATTGTTAGCGAGTGAGTGTTCTGTTTGTATTGTTAGCAGGTGAGTGTTCTGTTTGTATTGTTAGCAGGTGAGTGTCCTGTTTGTATTGTTAGTGAGTGAGTGTTCTGTTTGTATTGTTAGCAGGTGAGTGTTCTGTTTGTATTGTTAGCAGGTGAGTGTCCTGTTTGTACTGTTAGCGAGTGAGTGTTCTGTTTGTATTGTTAGCGAGTGAGTGTTCTGTTTGTATTGTTAGCGAGTGAGTGTTCTGTTTGTATTGTTAGCAGGTGAGTGTTCTGTTTGTATTGTTAGCAGGTGAGTGTTCTGTTTGTACTGTTAGCAGGTGAGTGTTCTGTTTGTATTGTTAGCAGGTGAGTGTTCTGTTTGTATTGTTAGCAGGTGAGTGTTCTGTTTGTATTGTTAGCAGGTGAGTGTTCTGTTTGTATTGTTAGCAGGTGAGTGTCCTGTTTGTATTGTTAGTAGGTGAGTGTTCTGTTTGTATTGTTAGCAGGTGAGTGTCCTGTTTGTATTGTTAGCAGGTGAGTGTTCTGTTTGTATTGTTAGCAGGTGAGTGTTCTGTTTGTATTGTTAGCAGGTGAGTGTCCTGTTTGTACTGTTAGCAGGTGAGTGTTCTGTTTGTATTGTTAGCAGGTGAGTGTCCTGTTTGTATTGTTAGCAGGTGAGTGTCCTGTTTGTATTGTTAGCAGGTGAGTGTCCTGTTTGTATTGTTAGCGGGTGAGTGTTCTGTTTGTATTGTTAGTAGGTGAGTGTCCTGTTTGTATTGTTAGCAGGTGAGTGTCCTGTTTGTATTGTTAGCAGGTGAGTGTTCTGTTTGTATTGTTAGCAGGTGAGTGTTCTGTTTGTATTAATAGCAGGTGAGTGTCCTGTTTGTATTGTTAGCAGGTGAGTGTTCTGTTTGTATTGTTAGCAGGTGAGTGTTCTGTTTGTATTAATAGCAGGTGAGTGTCCTGTTTGTATTGTTAGCAGGTGAGTGTCCTGTTTGTATTGTTAGCGGGTGAGTGTCCTGTTTGTATTGTTAGCAGGTGAGTGTTCTGTTTGTATTGTTAGCAGGTGAGTGTCCTGTTTGTATTGTTAGCGGGTGAGTGTTCTGTTTGTATTGTTAGCGGGTGAGTGTCCTGTTTGTATTGTTAGCGGGTGAGTGTTCTGTTTGTATTGTTAGCGGGTGAGTGTAATATTGAAATGTTTTTAGTTATCTGGTATACCTGGATATCAGATTTTGATTGAACAGTACCCTAGGTCTACTCCATTGATAATTTAAAGTGATTTCATACTGACTGTGATTGGGGCCTTATTATGCATTGCTGTGAAAAGTACTTGCCCCCTTTCTAATTTTCTCTACTTTTAATTGTTTTAAATTATACCAAATGTTTTGCCAGATCTTCAACCTAAATCTAACATTAGGTAAAATGAACCTGAGTGAACAAATAACACAACAATTAAATACTTATTTAATTTATTAAGACATTTAATAAAAAAATGAAGTATACTTATCTTTATTTGTAAAGTCAGGTTCCGTTTATCTAATAAGATCTGATAACATTCAGAATAAAAAATATGCAAAAATAGAGAAAATCAGAAAGGGGGCAAAAAGTTTCCAGTCACAATGAACTGATATGGAGCTGGGTGCCTGACGTGTGTGATGTTGGGCGGTTGGCCCAGCTCCAGGCAACACCGCGGCCCCTTGTCAAGCCCAACTACAGACTGTGTCCTTTTGTTGTCCCTTACTCGATGACATGTGACAAGGTCGTGCACATTTCCTTTTCCGATCGAACTATAGGAGAAAAGACAAGCGGAATTTCATTAGCTTATTTTCCCTCCTCCTGTTGCATCCCCCAATCCCTGAAGAGAACCTGCCGAGGTGGAAGGCTTTGGTCGGTCGTCTTAATTAGGCACCAAAATGAAAAGTAGACTAAAATAGGGAGGGACGACAATAAAACGCGCTTGTTTTCCTCTTCTGTTTCAACTTCTCTCTCTCCCTACCTGGTAGTCTAGGATGCTGAAGCCCAGGCCTCTCTCTCTCCCTACCTGGTAGTCTAGGATGCTGAAGCCCAGGCCTCCCTCTCTCTCCCTACCTGGTAGTCTAGGATGCTGAAGCCCAGGCCTCTCTCCCTACCTGGTAGTCTAGGATGCTGAAGCCCAGGCCTCTCTCTCCCTACCTGGTAGTCTAGGATGCTGAAGCCCAGGCCTCTCTCTCCCTACCTGGTAGTCTAGGATGCTGAAGCGCAGGCCTCTCTCTCCCTACCTGGTAGTCTAGGATGCTGAAGCCCAGGCCTCTCTCTCCCTCTACCTGGAAGTCTAGGATGCTGAAGCCCAGGCCTCCCTCTCTCTCTCTCCCTACCTGGTAGTCTAGGATGCTGAAGCCCAGGCCTCTCTCTCTCTCCCTACCTGGTAGTCTAGGATGCTGAAGCCCAGGCCTCTCTCTCTCTCTCCCTACCTGGTAGTCTAGGATGCTGAAGCCCAGGCCTCCCTCTCTCTCTCCCTACCTGGTAGTCTAGGATGCTGAAGCCCAGGCCTCTCTCTCTCTCTCCCTACCTGGTAGTCTAGGATGCTGAAGCCCAGGCCTCTCTCTCTCTCTCCCTACCTGGTAGTCTAGGATGCTGAAGCCCAGGCCTCTCTCTCTCTCTCCCTACCTGGTAGTCTAGGATGCTGAAGCCCAGGCCTCTCTCTCTCTCTCTCTCCCTATCTGGTAGTCTAGGATGCTGAAGCCCAGGCCTCTCTCTCCCTACCTGGTAGTCTAGGATGCTGAAGCCCAGGCCTCTCTCTCTCTCCCTACCTGGTAGTCTAGGATGCTGAAGCCCAGGCCTCCCTCTCTCTCTCCCTACCTGGTAGTCTAGGATGCTGAAGCCCAGGCCTCTCTCTCGCTCTCTCTCTCCCTACCTGGTAGTCTAGGATGCTGAAGCCCAGGCCTCTCTCTCTCTCTCCCTACCTGGTAGTCTAGGATGCTGAAGCCCAGGCCTCTCTCTCTCTCCCTACCTGGTAGTCTAGGATGCTGAAGCCCAGGCCTCTCTCTCGCTCTCTCTCTCCCTACCTGGTAGTCTAGGATGCTGAAGCCAAGGCCTCTCTCTCTCTCCCTACCTGGTAGTCTAGGATGCTGAAGCCCAGGCCTCCCTCTCTCTCTCCCTACCTGGTAGTCTAGGATGCTGAAGCCCAGGCCTCTCTCTCTCTCCCTACCTGGTAGTCTAGGATGCTGAAGCCCAGGCCTCTCTCTCTCTCTCCCTACCTGGTAGTCTAGGATGCTGAAGCCCAGGCCTCTCTCTCTCTCTCCCTACCTGGTAGTCTAGGATGCTGAAGCCCAGGCCTCCCTCTCTCTCTCCCTACCTGGTAGTCTAGGATGCTGAAGCCCAGGCCTCTCTCTCTCTCTCCCTACGTGGTAGTCTAGGATGCTGAAGCCCAGGCCTCCCTCTCTCTCTCTCCCTACCTGGTAGTCTAGGATGCTGAAGCCCAGGCCTCTCTCTCTCTCCCTACCTGGTAGTCTAGGATGCTGAAGCCCAGGCCTCCCTCTCTCTCTCCCTACCTGGTAGTCTAGGATGCTGAAGCCCAGGCCTCTCTCTCTCTCTCCCTACCTGGTAGTCTAGGATGCTGAAGCCCAGGCCTCTCTCTCTCTCTCCCTACCTGGTAGTCTAGGATGCTGAAGCCCAGGCCTCTCTCTCTCTCTCCCTACCTGGTAGTCTAGGATGCTGAAGCCCAGGCCTCTCTCTCTCTCTCCCTATCTGGTAGTCTAGGATGCTGAAGCCCAGGCCTCTCTCTCCCTACCTGGTAGTCTAGGATGCTGAAGCCCAGGCCTCCCTCTCTCTACCTGGTAGTCTAGGATGCTGAAGCCCAGGCCTCTCTCTCGCTCTCTCTCTCCCTACCTGGTAGTCTAGGATGCTGAAGCCCAGGCCTCCCTCTCTCTCTCCCTACCTGGTAGTCTAGGATGCTGAAGCCCAGGCATCTCTCCCCCTACCTGGTAGTCTAGGATGCTGAAGCCCAGGCCTCTCTCCCTACCTGGTAGTCTAGGATGCTGAAGCCCAGGCCTCTCTCCCCCTACCTGGTAGTCAAGGATGCTGAAGCCCAGGCCTCTCTCTCCCTACCTGGTAGTCTAGGATGCTGAAGCCCAGGCCTCCCTCTCTCTCCCTACCTGGTAGTCTTGTATGCTGAAGCCCAGGCCTCTCTCTCCCTACCTGGTAGTCTTGTATGCTGAAGCCCAGGCCTCTCTCCCCCTACCTGGTAGTCTTGTATGCTGAAGCCCAGGCCTCTCTCTCCCCCTACCTGGTAGTCTTGTATGCTGAAGCCCAGGCCTCCCTCTCTCTCTCCCTACCTGGTAGTCTAGGATGCTGAAGCCCAGGCCTCTCTCTCTCTCTCCCTACCTGGTAGTCTAGGATGCTGAAGCCCAGGACTCTCTCTCTCCCTACCTGGTAGTCTAGGATGTTGAAGCCCAGGCCTCTCTCTCTCTCTCCCTACCTGGTAGTCTAGGATGCTGAAGCCCAGGCCTCCCTCTCTCTCTCCCTACCTGGTAGTCTAGGATGCTGAAGCCCAGGCCTCTCTCTCTCTCTCCCTACCTGGTAGTCTAGGATGCTGAAGCCCAGGCCTCCCTCTCTCTCTCTCCCTACCTGGTAGTCTAGGATGCTGAAGCCCAGGCCTCTCTCTCTCTCCCTACCTGGTAGTCTAGGATGCTGAAGCCCAGGCCTCCCTCTCGCTCTCCCTACCTGGTAGTCTAGGATGCTGAAGCCCAGGCCTCTCTCTCTCTCTCCCTACCTGGTAGTCTAGGATGCTGAAGCCCAGGCCTCTCTCTCTCTCTCTCTCTCCCTACCTGGTAGTCTAGGATGCTGAAGCCCAGGCCTCTCTCTCTCTCCCTACCTGGTAGTCTAGGATGCTGAAGCCCAGGCCTCTCTCTCTCTCCCTACCTGGTAGTCTAGGATGCTGAAGCCCAGGCCTCTCTCTCTCTCCCTATCTGGTAGTCTAGGATGCTGAAGGCCAGGCCTCTCTCTCCCTACCTGGTAGTCTAGGATGCTGAAGCCCAGGCCTCTCTCTCGCTCTCTCTCTCCCTACCTGGTAGTCTAGGATGCTGAAGCCAAGGCATCCCTCTCTCTCTCTACCTGGTAGTCTAGGATGCTGAAGCCCAGGCCTCTCTCCCTACCTGGTAGTCTAGGATGCTGAAGCCCAGGCCTCTCTCCCTACCTGGTAGTCTAGGATGCTGAAGCCCAGGCCTACCTTTCTCTCTCCCTACCTGGTAGTCTAGGATGCTGAAGCCCAGGCCTCCCTCTCCCTACCTGGTAGTCTAGGATGCTGAAGCCAAGGCCTCTCTCTCTCTCTCTCTCTCTCTCCCTACCTGGTAGTCTAGGATGCTGAAGCCCAGGCCTCTCTCTCCCTACCTGGTAGTCTAGGATGCTGAAGCCCAGGCCTCTCTCCCCCTACCTGGTAGTCTAGGATGCTGAAGCCCAGGCCTCTCTCTCCCTACCTGGTAGTCTAGGATGCTGAAGCCCAGGCCTCCCTCTCTCTCCCTACCTGGTAGTCTTGTATGCTGAAGCCCAGGCCTCTCTCTCCCTACCTGGTAGTCTTGTATGCTGAAGCCCAGGCCTCTCTCTCCCTACCTGGTAGTCTTGTATGCTGAAGCCCAGGCCTCTCTCCCCCTACCTGGTAGTCTTGTATGCTGAAGCCCAGGCCTCTCTCTCCCCCTACCTGGTAGTCTTGTATGCTGAAGCCCAGGCCTCCCTCTCTCTCTCCCTACCTGGTAGTCTAGGATGCTGAAGCCCAGGCCTCTCTCTCTCCCTACCTGGTAGTCTAGGATGTTGAAGCCCAGGCCTCTCTCTCTCTCTCCCTACCTGGTAGTCTAGGATGCTGAAGCCCAGGCCTCCCTCTCTCTCTCCCTACCTGGTAGTCTAGGATGCTGAAGCCCAGGCCTCTCTCTCTCTCTCCCTACCTGGTAGTCTAGGATGCTGAAGCCCAGGCCTCCCTCTCTCTCTCTCCCTACCTGGTAGTCTAGGATGCTGAAGCCCAGGCCTCTCTCTCTCTCCCTACCTGGTAGTCTAGGATGCTGAAGCCCAGGCCTCCCTCTCGCTCTCCCTACCTGGTAGTCTAGGATGCTGAAGCCCAGGCCTCTCTCTCTCTCTCCCTACCTGGTAGTCTAGGATGCTGAAGCCCAGGCCTCTCTCTCTCTCTCTCTCTCCCTACCTGGTAGTCTAGGATGCTGAAGCCCAGGCCTCTCTCTCTCTCCCTACCTGGTAGTCTAGGATGCTGAAGCCCAGGCCTCTCTCTCTCTCCCTACCTGGTAGTCTAGGATGCTGAAGCCCAGGCCTCTCTCTCTCTCCCTATCTGGTAGTCTAGGATGCTGAAGGCCAGGCCTCTCTCTCCCTACCTGGTAGTCTAGGATGCTGAAGCCCAGGCCTCTCTCTCGCTCTCTCTCTCCCTACCTGGTAGTCTAGGATGCTGAAGCCAAGGCATCCCTCTCTCTCTCTACCTGGTAGTCTAGGATGCTGAAGCCCAGGCCTCTCTCCCTACCTGGTAGTCTAGGATGCTGAAGCCCAGGCCTCTCTCCCTACCTGGTAGTCTAGGATGCTGAAGCCCAGGCCTACCTTTCTCTCTCCCTACCTGGTAGTCTAGGATGCTGAAGCCCAGGCCTCCCTCTCCCTACCTGGTAGTCTAGGATGCTGAAGCCAAGGCCTCTCTCTCTCTCTCTCTCTCTCTCCCTACCTGGTAGTCTAGGATGCTGAAGCCCAGGCCTCTCTCTCCCTACCTGGTAGTCTAGGATGCTGAAGCCCAGGCCTCTCTCCCCCTACCTGGTAGTCTAGGATGCTGAAGCCCAGGCCTCTCTCTCCCCCTACCTGGTAGTCTTGTATGCTGAAGCCCAGGCCTCCCTCTCTCTCTCCCTACCTGGTAGTCTAGGATGCTGAAGCCCAGGCCTCTCTCTCTCCCTACCTGGTAGTCTAGGATGCTGAAGCCCAGTCCTCCCTCTCTCTCTCCCTACCTGGTAGTCTAGGATGCTGAAGCCCAGGCCTCTCTCTCTCTCTCCCTACCTGGTAGTCTAGGATGCTGAAGCCCAGGCCTCTCTCTCTCTCTCCCTACCTGGTAGTCTAGGATGCTGAAGCCCAGGCCTCCCTCTCTCTCTCCCTACCTGGTAGTCTAGGATGCTGAAGCCCAGGCCTCTCTCTCTCTCTCTCTCTCCCTACCTGGTAGTGTAGGATGCTGAAGCCAAGGCCTCCCTCTCTCTCTCTACCTGGTAGTCTAGGATGCTGAAGCCCAGGCCTCTCTCCCTACCTGGTAGTCTAGGATGCTGAAGCCCAGGCCTCTCTCCCTACCTGGTAGTCTAGGATGCTGAAGCCCAGGCCTACCTTTCTCTCTCCCTACCTGGTAGTCTAGGATGCTGAAGCCCAGGCCTCCCTCTCCCTACCTGGTAGTCTAGGATGCTGAAGCCCAGGCCTCTCTCTCGCTCTCTCTCCCCCTACCTGGTAGTCTAGGATGCTGAAGCCAAGGCCTCTCTCTCTCTCTCTCCCTACCTGGTATTCTAGGATGCTGAAGCCCAGGCCTCCCTCTCTCTCCCCCTACCTGGTAGTCTAGGATGCTGAAGCCCAGGCCTCTCTCTCTCTCCCTACCTGGTAGTCTAGGATGCTGAAGCCCAGGCCTCTCTCTCTCTCCCTACCTGGTAGTCTAGGATGCTGAAGCCCAGGCCTCTCTCTCTCTCCCTACCTGGTAGTCTAGGATGCTGAAGCCCAGGCCTCTCTCTCTCTCCCTACCTGGTAGTCTAGGATGCTGAAGCCCAGGCCTCTCTCCCCCTACCTGGTAGTCTAGGATGCTGAAGCCCAGGCCTCTCTCTCCCTACCTGGTAGTCTAGGATGCTGAAGCCCAGGCCTCCCTCTCTCTCCCTACCTGGTAGTCTTGTATGCTGAAGCCCAGGCCTCTCTCTCCCTACCTGGTAGTCTTGTATGCTGAAGCCCAGGCCTCTCTCTCCCTACCTGGTAGTCTTGTATGCTGAAGCCCAGGCCTCTCTCTCCCCCTACCTGGTAGTCTTGTATGCTGAAGCCCAGGCCTCCCTCTCTCTCTCCCTACCTGGTAGTCTAGGATGCTGAAGCCCAGGCCTCTCTCTCTCCCTACCTGGTAGTCTAGGATGCTGAAGCCCAGGCCTCCCTCTCTCTCTCCCTACCTGGTAGTCTAGGATGCTGAAGCCCAGTCCTCCCTCTCTCTCTCCCTACCTGGTAGTCTAGGATGCTGAAGCCCAGGCCTCCCTCTCTCTCTCCCTACCTGGTAGTCTAGGATGCTGAAGCCCAGGCCTCTCTCTCTCTCTCCCTACCTGGTAGTCTAGGATGCTGAAGCCCAGGCCTCTCTCTCTCTCTCCCTACCTGGTAGTCTAGGATGCTGAAGCCCAGGCCTCTCTCTCTCTCTCCCTACCTGGTAGTCTAGGATGCTGAAGCCCAGGCCTCTCTCTCTCCCTACCTGGTAGTCTAGGATGCTGAAGCCCAGGCCTCCCTCTCTCTCTCCCTGCCTGGTAGTCTAGGATGCTGAAGCCCAGGCCTCTCTCTCTCTCTCCCTACCTGGTAGTCTAGGATGCTGAAGCCCAGGCCTCCCTCTCTCTCTCCCTACCTGGTAGTCTAGGATGCTGAAGCCCAGGCCTCCCTCTCTCTTCTCCAGCTCCAACAACTGGATGTCTGGGGGCCACAGAGCCAGCTCTCCCTCTTCATGCTCTTCGTCTTCTCCTTCCTCATGCACTTTCTCCTCCTGGTGGCTTGGGTATGTGGGCACTTGCTCCTCCTCTGAGATCTCCTTCAGGGTGGCTTGGTCCTCCTCTGAGATCTCCTTTAGGGTGGCTTGGTCCTCCTCCGAGATCTCCTTTAGGGTGGCTTGGTCCTCCTCTGAGATCTCCTTTAGGGTGGCTTGGTCCTCCTCTGAGATCTCCTTTAGGGTGGCTTGGTCCTCCTCCGAGATCTCCTTTAGGCTGGCTTGCTCCTCCTCCGAGATCTCCTTTAAGGTGGCTTGCTCCTCCTCTGAGATCTCCTTTAGGGTGGCTTGCTCCTCCTCTGAGATCTCCTTCAGGGTGGCTTGGTCCTCCTCCGAGATCTCCTTTAGGGTGGCTTGGTCCTCCTCCGAGATCTCCTTTAGGGTGGCTTGGTCCTCCTCTGAGATCTCCTTCAGGGTGGCTTGCTCCTCCTCTGAGATCTCCTTCAGGGTGGCTTGGTCCTCCTCCGAGATCTCCTTTAGGGTGGCTTGGTCCTCCTCCGAGATCTCCTTTAGGGTGGCTTGCTCCTCCTCTGAGATCTCCTTTAGGGTGGCTTGGTCCTCCTCTGAGATCTCCTTCAGGGTGGCTTGCTCCTCCTCTGAGATCTCCTTTAGGGTGGCTTGCTCCTCATCTGAGATCTCCTTTAGGGTGGCTTGCTCCTCCTCTGAGATCTCCTTTAGGGTGGCTTGGTCCTCCTCTGAGATCTCCTTTAGGGTGGCTTGGTCCTCCTCCGAGATCTCCTTTAGGGTGGCTTGCTCCTCCTCTGAGATCTCCTTTAGGGTGGCTTGCTCCTCCTCTGAGATCTCCTTTAGGGTGGCTTGGTCCTCCTCTGAGATCTCCTTTAGGGTGGCTTGGTCCTCCTCCGAGATCTCCTTTAGGGTGGCTTGGTCCTCCTCTGAGATCTCCTTTAGGGTGGCTTGGTCCTCCTCCGAGATCTCCTTTAGGGTGGCTCGGTCCTGCTGGGTGAAAAAGGAACACGGTTAAGACAGGATATTTTAGATTCCGGAACATCTTTACCAGATATGTGTTGTACTGCAGTACATCATGCTACAACACAGACTGTCACCTGGCAACTGTCATCGGCTACGTTACACACAGTAAGCTGTCCAGTAAGTGTCAGCACTGCAGTGAAATTATAGAGTAGCATACCTGAAGCTGGTGACGAGTAGGGTCTCGGTGGTATGCCTGACTAATCCATAAAGAAGACAGCTTGGCTTCAATCTAGAAGGATGGCTATCATACGTATGTGTGTGTGTACATGCTTACATATGTGAGTGTGTGTATGTGCACGTGTGTGACTGTCTGAATGTGTGTCCTGACCTCAGAGAGGCTGGCAGCAGTGCTGGGCGAGCGCCTCTTATCGTCCCGGTCATGCTGGTAGTCTGAGTTCTCCTCTGTCAGGTGTCTGCAGCACACGAGGGTGAAGGGAGGGGGAACCTCACGAAGGAACGCCACCGCCTCACGCCTCGACTTGCCGTACAGCTGCACCGCGTTTACCTGTAGACAGAGACACAAGCACGTACAGCGACACAAATACAATTCACATGTAGCGTACAGGAAATTCCCTTAAGATATCATAAACACAATAACACACAGAGGTGCTCTATCTCAGGCACAAGGCAGACACACAGAAAAGCAGGCCATTTACCTGCACAGTGCGCACACACACACACACACACACACACACCATTCACTTAAGAGTAAATACACTGGTGACCAGTTTCAAAAGGGAAGATACACTATACAGTACAATTCAACATTTTGGACACACAGAATAATAGTGAAGACATCTAAACAATGAAATAACACATATGGAATCATGTAGTAACCAAAAAAGTGTTAAAGAAATCCAAATATATTTTTGATTTTAGCCACCCTTTGCCTTGTCATCAAGGCAAAGAGTAGCTACTTTGAAGAATCTCAAATATATTTTTATATGTTTATCACTTTTTTGGTTACTACATGATTCCATGTGTTATTTCATAGTGTCTTCATTATTATTCTACAATGTAGAAATAAACAAAAAACCTTGAATGAGAAGGTGTGTCCAAACTTTTGACTGGTACCATATATACAACAGAATGTGGACACCCCTTCAAATTAGAGGATACGGCTATTTCCCTCTAGTGGTGTGGGGGCTGTGCTTTGGCAAAGTGGGTGGGGTTATATCCTTCCTGTTTGACCCTGTCCGGGGGTGTCCTCGGATGGGGCCACAGTGTCTCCTGACACCTCCTGTCTCAGCCTCCAGTATTTATGCTACAGTAGTTTGTGTCGGGGGGCTAGGGTCAGTTTGTTATATCTGGAGTACTTCTCCTGTCCTATTCGGTGTCCTGTGTGAATTTAAGTGTGCTCTCTCTAATTCTCTCTTTCTCTCTTCTTTCTCTCTCTCGGAGGACCTGAGCCCTAGGACCATGCCCCAGGACTACCTGACATGATGACTCCTTGCTGTCCCCAGTCCACCTGGCCGTGCTGCTGCTCCAGTTTCAACTGTTCTGCCTTATTATTATTGGACCATGCTGGTCATTTATGAACATTTGAACATCTTGGCCATGTTCTGTTATAATCTCCACCCGGCACAGCCAGAAGAGGACTGGCCACCCCACATAGCCTGGTTCCTCTCTAGGTTTCTTCCTAGGTTTTGGCCTTTCTAGGGAGTTTTTCCTAGCCACCGTGCTTCTACACATGCATCGCTTTCTGCTTGGAGTTTTAGACTGGGTTTCTGTACAGCACTTTGAGATATCAGCTGATGTACGAAGGGCTATATAAATACATTTGATTTGATGATTTCAGCTACACCCATTGGTGACAGGTGTATAAAAATTGAGCACACCGCCATGCAATCTCCATAGACAAACATTGGCAGTAGAATGTCCTTACTAAATAGATCAGTGACTTTCAACGTGGCACCATAATAGGATTGTCCCTTACCAACAAGTCAGTTCGTCACATTTCTGCCTTTCTAGACTTGCCCCTGTCCACTGTAAGTGATGTTATTGTGAAGAGGAAACGTCTAGGAGAAACCATGGCTCAGTCGCGAAGTGGTGGACTACACAAGCTCACAGAACGGGACCGGTGAGTGCTGTTATTGTGAAGTGGAAACATCTAGGAGAAACCATGGCTCAGTCGCGAAGTGGTGGACTACACAAGCTCACAGAACGGGACCGGTGAGTGCTGTTATTGTGAAGTGGAAACGTCTAGGAGAAACCATGGCTCAGTCGCGAAGTGGTGGACTACACAAGCTCAGAACGGGACCGGTGAGTGCTGTTATTGTGAAGTGGAAACGTCTAGGAGAAACCATGGCTCAGCCGTGAAGTGGTGGACTACACAAGCTCACAGAACGGGACCGGTGAGTGCTGAAGCGTGTAAGAATAGTCTGTCCTCCCTGCCGAATTCCAAACGGCTTCTGGACACAATGTCAGCACAATAACTGTTAGTTGGGAGCTTCATGAAATGGATTGCCATGGCCGAGCAGATACACAAGCCTAACATCACCAAGCGCAATAACAAGCGTCGGCTGTAGTAGTGTAAAGTTTCCAATGGTGGCACTCTGGAGCAGCGGAAACGCATTCTCTGGAGCCATCTGGCAGTCTGATGGACAAATTTGGCGGATTCCAGGAGAACGCTACCTGCCCCAATGCATAGTGCCAACTGTAAAGTTTGTTGGAGGAGGAATAATGGTCTGGGGCTGTTTTTCATGGTTCGGGCTAGGCCCTGTAGTTCCAGTGAAAGGAAATCTTAACGCTACAGCATACAATGACATTCTAGACAATTCTGTGTTTCCAACTTTGTGACAATTGTTTGGGGAAGGCCCTTTCCTCTTTCAGCATGACAATGCCCCCATGCACAAAGCAAGGTCCATACAGAAATGTTTTGTCGAGATCGGTGTGGAAGAACTTGGTCTGCAGAGAGCCCTCCCCTCAACCCCATCGAAGACCTTTCGGATGAATTGGAATGCCAAATGCAAGCCAGGCCTAATCGCGCAACATCAGTGTCCGACCTCACTAATGCTCATCGCTGAATGGAAAAAAGTCTCCGCAGCAATGTTCCAACATCTAGTGGAAAGCCTTCCCAGAAGAGTGGAGGCTGTTATAGCAGCAATGTTCCAACATCTAGTGGAAAGCCTTCCCAGAAGAGAGGAGGCTGTTATAGCAGCAATGTTCCAACATCTAGTGGAAAGTCTTCCCAGAAGAGAGGAGGCTGTTATAGCAGCAATGTTCCAACATCTAGTGGAAAGCCTTCCCAGAAGAGAGGAGGCTGTTATAGCAGTGAAGGGGGGACCAACTCCATGTTTAATGCCCATGATTTTGGAATGAGATGTTCGACGAGCAGGTGTCCACATACTTCTGGTCATGTAGTGTAAGACATCAGAAGCTAATGGAGTCAATTTGTGACTTCAACAATTCCCAACAAAGGTTCTCTCACTGTTAATGAAGTGAACCAAGAGAGATATAGTAGCCCGCAGGAGGGTGTGTGTTGGTACTTGCGCCCGTGTGTGCGCCTGTACACGCGCCTGTGTGTGTGTGTGCTCGTGATCATGCATGTGTGTGTGCGCGCGTGTGTGTGAGATCAGAGGGGCCAACCCAGTGGTATAGCCCTATTCTCAGAGAGGGGACTCAGGGAGCCGCTGGGCCTCTTGATTGCTGTTTAATGGAGCGGGATGTGCAGGAGCATCTGGAGAGCCCAGCTGACGCTGGCTGCTCCGTGCCATCTGCCCAGAGATGTAGGTGAGACCTGGCCACCTCTACTAAGGTTTAGGGGCCTGCCATCTTACCGGGAGACTGCGGCTCAGAAAAATGTGTGTGTACTAGTATGCAGGGTTGGGGATGTGACGAAGCCTGACATAAAATGTGTGTGTACTAGTATGCAGGGTTGGGGATGTGACGAAGCCTGACATAAAATGTGTGTGTACTAGTATGCAGGGTTGGGGATGTGACAAAGCCTGACATAAAATGTGTGTGTACTAGTATGCAGGGTTGGGGATGTGACGAAGCCTAACATAAAATGAGCTATACCTTCAGGCATTTAAAACATGAATCTAGCGATACATTTGGAGCTCTAAAAACTAGCCTCCCTCCCCTCCTCGCTCTCCTCTACTCCTCTCTCAGAGTATTCCTGTCCTGTGCCACAGTACCATGGTGCTTTCTTCTGCCACGACTGCCAACAGCAACAGGCTGAGGGCACAGTGGTGAATCTGCACCAAGCCATGCCAGGGAGGGGAGCGGGCAGGAAGAGGGGTAGGGGTGCGCAGGGGGTGGCACAGAGGGGGCGAGGGAGGCAGGGGTCTGACGTACAGATGGCCTCGGTTAGCCTGCTAACCCCTCTTCACAGGAGTATGTACCCACACATACACACTCCCCCAACCACACACTCATAAAGACAAACACACACACTCCCCCAACCACACACTCATAAAGACAAACACACACACTCCCCCAACCACACACTCAAATAGACAAACACACACACTCCCCCAACCACACACTCAAATAGACAAACACACACACTCCCCCAACCACACACTCAAATAGACAAACACACACACTCCCCCAACCACACACTCAAATAGACAAACACACACACCTATAATGCAAAAGCCCAATGAACAACAGAAAATACAACAGCCCAGAGTTCCCCTGTAGTGTACATTAGACACGGGTCTAACTAACCCCCTCCAGTCACAGCTACATCTGAACTGGAGCCAGGGACATCGCCTGACCACCAAGGTCATTGGACAGGCTCAAGGTGATAGGGAACAAAAAATACTAGGAAATGATTTGAAGTTATGACACATTAGACGTGTGCTACCATAATCTTGAGGTTCTGCCAAGTAAAGCCTGCATGTATAACCAGTGCATTATGACTGACAGATCACGGGTTTTCTATCACTTCCTGATCTTTATGCTACATCCCATCTATTTTTAAATGTCATGGTTTGGTTACTTTGTATGCCTTTAGACAAGGAAAATGTTGTGCGGTGTGTTGTTGTTCGATGTGGTGTGTTGTTTCGATGCCTGTCCAGTACCTCTAGTAGTTCGTCCTCTGGTCTCAGGAGGCCGTGTTTGGCCACAGGGCCTCCTGGGGCCACAGAGGAGATGTAGTGGTGGCCGTCAAACGAGTCCAACTCCACCCCCAGACGCATGGTGTGGATGGGTAGCAGCTAGGATTAAAAGAATAGAATACTTTCTCATCTAATCAAATGCGCCGAATACAACAACAGGTGTAGTGGACCTTACTGTGAAATGCTTACTTACAAGCCCTTAACCAACAATGCAGTTCAAGAAATAGAGTTAATAAAATATTTACTAAATAAATGAAAGTACAATTTTATAAAAATTGTAACACAATAAAATAACAATACCGAGGCTATATACCGAGTCAGTGTGCGGGGGTAAAAGTCGAGGTAATTTGTACATGTAGGTGGGGGTAAAGTGACTATACATAGATAATAAAAAGTGAGTAGCAGCAGTGTAAAAACTATTTTAAAAACATTACAATAAATTCACAGATTTCACAACACACTGTGTGCCCTCAGGCCCCTACTCCACCACTACCATATATCTACAATACAAAATCCATGCGTACGTGTGTGTACAGTGCGTATGTTATCGTGTGTGTGTGCGAGCATGTGTGTGTGCCTATGTTTGTGTTGCTTCACAGTCCCCGCTGTTCCGTAAGGTGTTTGTTATATGTTTTTTAAATCTAATTTTACTACTTGCATCAGTTACTTAATGTGGTCATGGCTCTGTAGTACTGTGGGTCTCCCATAGTCTGTTCTTGGTGACTGTGAAGATGTATGTCTTGTGGGGTATGCACAGATGTCCGAGCTGTGTGCCAGTAGTTTAGACAGACAGCTCGGTGCGTTCAACATGTCAATACCTCTCATAAATACAAGTAGTGGTGAAGTCAATCGCTCCTCCACTTTGAGCCATTAGAGATTGATTGATCCAAGGACCAGCTGTGCTGCCCTGTTCTGAGCCAATTGCAATTTTCCTAAGTCCCTTTTTGTGGCACCTGACCCCATGACTGTACAGTAGTCCAGGTGTGACAAAACTAGGACCTGTAAGACCTGCCTTGTTGACAGTGCTGTTAAGAAGGTAGAGCAGCGCTTTATTATGGCCAGACTTCTCCCCATCTTAGCTACTGTTGTTTCAATATGCTTTGACCATGACAGTTTACAATCCAGGGTTACTCCAAGCTGTTTAGTCACCTCAACTCAATTCAATCTCCCTCACTAGCTTTAAGCACCAGCTGTCAGAGCAGCTCACAGATTACTGCACCTGTACATAGCCCATATATAATTTAGTCCAAACAACTACCTCTCCCCCTACTGTATTTATTTATTTATTTTGCTCCTTTGCACCCCATTATTTCTATCTCTATATTATCGCACATTCTTCCACTGCAAATCTACCATTCCAGTGTTTTACTTGCTATATTGTATTTACTTTGCCACCATGGCCTTTTTTTTAACCTTTGCCTCCCTTATCTCACCTCATTTGCTTACATTATATATAGACTTATTTTTCTACTGTATTATTGACTGTATGTTTGTTTTACTCCATGTGTAACTCTGTGTTGTTGTATGTGTTGAACTGCTTTGCTTTATCTTGGCCAGGTCGCAATAGTAAATGAGAACTTGTTCTCAACTTGCCTACCTGGTTAAATAAAGGTGAAATATAGTAAAATAAATTCCACATTATTTATTACAAGATTTAGTTGATTTTAGGGTTTAGTGAATGATTTGTCCCAAATCAATCTGTTTATTATCTATGCATAGTCTCTTCACCCCTACCTAACTGTATAAATTACCTTGACTAACCTGTACCCCCGCACATTGACTCGGTACCAGTATCCCCTGTATACAGCCTCATTACTGTTATTTTATTGTGTTACTTTTTATTTTTACTTTAGTTTATTTGGTAAATATTTCTTAATTCTTTATTGAACTGCACTGTTGGTTAAGTCTACACATCCCGTATTCGGCGCATGTGACAAATAAAGTTTGATTTGATTTGAAATAATGCTCAAAGCCAGTGGCATGTCATTAGTAAAGATTGAAAAAAGTAAGGGGCCTAGACAGCTGCCCTGGGGAATAACTGATGTTCCATTAAATAGCATCATCTGTGTTCTGTTAGACAGGCAACTCTTTATCCACAATATTGCAGAGGGTGTAAAGCCTACACATACATTTTTCCAGCAGCAGACTATGCTCGATAATGTCAAAAGCCACACTGAAGTCTAGCAAATTATTGATTTCATGAACCTTGTTTCTTAAACCTCTTATGTTAAAGTGGGCTATTGTGAGCATTTTTCTTCTGGGATGCTTACTTGTTTTCATTGCGTTACTGGGAAGATTGTGTCTACCAACGCCTCTGGTGTAATGTACATTTGCTGAAGGATTATGACAACTCCACGTCACAATGGTAGGGATCAGCTGAGCTGGGTTTGGGTCATTGATAAATCATTGTCTCAATGCAGCCTTACAATGCTGTGAAAGGATCCAGGAACCCAAATGATTTGGGTGGATACCATCCTCCTTATAAAACGTGTTTTGTTTCCAAAAGGTATTGAAATTGTCAACAAAAGTTATACGCAGTGAGCTGCATTAATCACATAGCCAGTTGTGAAGATAAATAATCCTGCTTAAGCATTTAATGCCATGATTCAGAGAGGGAACAGGGCCAGATGGGTCTAGCAGAGAGTCAATCGGCTCTTTAAAATCCAGTTTCAACTGTTCAGAGCTACCCTTCATGTCATTAAAACCCACGTCCTTTACTCAAGCTCCGGGATAGGACATTGTTCCTGGTGCAAAAACAGTCACTTACCATGGAGCTGCCCAAAATCACAGCTGGCAAGAATGACAAGGAAATCAGACCACACCCTTGCTTTACAGAATTCAGAGAACCCTTTATGGACGGGCAGGAAGAAGGATAACTTGAGCCCATTTCTCCTGGCGCAGTCCTGTGTCAGATGGAGATCCAGAGCAGGGACGTAAGGTTGGCGATATCGACTTCAAAATCGTAGTAGTAGGCACTGCGGCTGACAAGACACAGGCACCCCCAGCAATGAAGGTGCAGGAAGATCTAGGACGGCCAAAATATTTGTTGTTTACATCCAACATGCGCGAACGCAGTCCAGCCACCAGCGCAGAAAATGTAAATGTTCCACTCTGCGTTTTCCCCAGTTTCTTACGTAAGCTGGTGATCTGCGTGATCAAAGGAAGCCACCTCAAGCCTATAATCCTCGGCAAGCAAACAATTGCCACATCGGAACTCTGAGTGATTCAGTTGGTCCAGAAACAAAGCGTAGTAGATACAGCTCCTACAGCGCAGGAACCGTTCATTTATTTCTCCAGACAAAGAGGGCTCCAATGGAAAACTCATCTGGTAGCAACTTCGTTAGCTTGATGGCAGCGTAGCGTCTCTGTCAAGCAGGCTTTAACCTGTCTGTTAAGCAGGATTCTGGGACAAAGTTAAAGGTCCTAGCTGTTAAAAGCTAACCGCTTCGTGGCATCAACAAGTTCGATATTCGTATTTAATGAATAGTGGTTTTGTTTTAATCAAAAATAACAAACCGAGCTTATCATGAGGTACTCTACCTCAGGCAAGCAATACCTCAAGGCTTAATATTAGACATTGCGCACCAGCTGTTATTGACAAATAGACACACCTCGTCTTACCGGACGTAGCCGTTCTGTCCTGACAGGAAAACCCAGCCATATTATCCGTATCGTCGTTCAGCCACAACTTGGCGAAACATCAGATATCACAGTTTTAATGTCCCGCTGGTAGGATAGTCTCGAACGGACCTCATCCAGTTTATTCTTACCCACTCACCAACAAATTTTCACAAGGCACATCGAACTCCACCCCCTGTACCTCCTGTTCTTCATGCGAATGATGGGGATTTGGGCCTGGTCTCGGAGAAACAGTATGTCCTTTGCTTTAGACTCATTAAAGGGAAAAATCTTAATCCAGTTCGAGGTGAGTAATCGCCGTTCTGATGTCCAGAAGCTCTTCTCGGTCATAAGAGACGGTAGCAGCAACATTATGTACAAAATAAGTTACAAACAATGTGAGAAAACACACAAAATAGCACAGTTGGTTGGGAGCCCGTAAATGGCAGCCATCCCCCTCCGGCGCCATTCTTTAACATCCCTGTGATAACTGGGGTGGTTTTGTCAAAGGGAACTGTGTTTGATATATATAACAATATTTGATGGTAACTGGTGGTCACCTTGGAGTAATTCTGTAATTCAGCATCATCTTCAATAACAGGGTCCAGTTCAACCACCTGGGAGGGAAAACACACAAACAATGGTCATTATAAACTGGGTGGTTTGAGCCCTGAATGCTGATTGGCTGACAAAACATTTATTTTTACTGTTCTAATTACATTGGTAACCAGTTGATAATAGGAATAATAACACCTCGGGGGTTTGTGGTATATGGCCAATATACCACGGCAACAGGCTGTATCCGCGTCAAGATCAGCCCTTACATGCTGACGCGTACATAGGCATTGCAAAATAAATGTACACATACATGTTATTCAATCATTGCACCCACACTGATCTCATTGTATTTTAGGAGCATATACCCACGTGGGTGATTGAAAGATGAACTAAGGTTTACACTCCAGTCCAGTTGGTGGTGGTGATGCACCTTAAAGTTGGTTGCAACCATCATATAAAATTCCAAGAAGCCTGAAGGAAGAAAGATTACTAGAAAAACAAGCTTGGTTTACCTTGTGCATTTCTGGCCTGTGCATTTCAGGTAAAATAACAACCCAATTTTTATATCCCAGGACAAATTAGTTAGCAACAGCAAGCTAAATTGACGGAAATGAATAAAGTTGGTTCAGAGTTCATTTTGATATAGCAACATGGGTCTTGATCACGTCTGGTGTGGGTGGACAAAATCAACATGCGTGTGATAGCGGGTGTGCGAGCGGTCTGGTCAGCATGTTAGCTATGGTTTATTTGGCCATATACCACAACCCCTCATAGCTTATTGCTTAATTATATAATTCCTTCCCTATGGGATGATCAAACCTCGCTTGATATCAAATCAAACTGTTACTGATTGACATGACTGATTTCTCTGAGTTTGTCTATGGTGTGTTGGTATTCTGTCCATATGTTCATTTCCTGCTGTCAGTTAGAATCTCACCAGATCATCGTACTGTGGCCCCAGAGACTGCTCCCATTTGTCCTTCAGCTCCAGCTCAGACAGAGATATCTCCTCCACACCTGTAAGACACAAGGACAGTGTCAATGCACATGTTAATAACTCTGGGACGTGAGGAACGACACAAAACATGTTCAATTGTATTTTGAATGGAACTTCGCTGTTAAGGGCAATTACACCACTTTACAACCCCACTGTCATCATCCCCGGCACAATACCAGCATCAACATATGTGAAAACGGCACATTTACATTTTGTAGAAAACAGCAAAAGTTCAAACAAAAAAAACCTTGTTTGGGCTAAGAAATCATTGTTTTTTACTTTTAATCCTACCTGTCACAGAGAAGCATTTTTTTTAGGACCATTCTTATTATACAGTATTTTTAACCACAGACTATAGAAACCTGCTGTTTTCACATAGTCTACGCAGATCCCTGGTGGCAGAATTTCCCTTTAAGCTTAACTGAGTGAGAAGTCAACCCTGGGACACTGACAGGGTAACAAGATTGCTGCTTGTGATCCAGGAAGTAATGAGACAGACATGAGTTCGGCTCCCCCACAACTGTACTGTAGGACTTTTTACAGTGAACCTGGGGGGAAATCAGCAGCAGGACATGAAGGAGGAATTATTTATGCTGCGTGTTCATTACCAGTGTAAAGATGTAAAGAGAAACTCCTCAGAGCTAGCTCCCTTGGACTGACCACAACCACTCCCCACACACATGGAAGCGTTTGAGTCCTACATGGTGTGTGTGTGTCTCTCTCGCTTTCTGTCAGCCCCGGTGTGTAAAAACCCAAAGGCTTGTGACATGAGCTCCAGTACTGTACCTGATTAATTAACATGGCTAACCACTCGCCGCTGAGCAATTCCTCTCCAATGTTTCACTGAATAAATAGCCTAATACATGGTTTTGGGATGTCAAGGAGGAAGGAACATCTGTGGGCCAGGCGGAGGACACGCACGAACACACATACCCACCACAAACTGTTGCCACAAAGTTGGAAGTGACGCAAGTGCCTTAATGTGTTCGGAAGAGTAACTGCCTTGGCAACAGCTAATGGGCATCCCTGATGAATATAATACACACCCTAAATATTTACAATACATTTCAGTCAGTTAGCAAAGACAAATAGAGGGAAGGAAGAGAGAGGCAAGAGAGAAAGAAAGAAAGAGAACAGCTGGACGTGGG
The DNA here is from genome assembly GCF_002021735.2 of Oncorhynchus kisutch. Classification (NCBI taxonomy): domain Eukaryota; kingdom Metazoa; phylum Chordata; class Actinopteri; order Salmoniformes; family Salmonidae; genus Oncorhynchus; species Oncorhynchus kisutch. The sequence goes on from NC_034177.2 coordinate 13,214,998, forward strand.
AGTCAGGGTGGAGTCAGGGTGGACGGTGGAGTCAGGGTGGAGTCAGGGTGGAGTCAGGGTGGAGTCAGGGTGGACGGTGGAGTCAGGGTGGAGTCAGGGTGGAGTCAGGGTGGAGTCAGGGTGGACGGTGGAGTCAGGGTGGAGTCAGGGTGGACGGTGGAGTCAGGGTGGAGTCAGGGTGGACGGTGGAGTCAGGGTGGAGTCAGGGTGGAGTCAGGGTGGACGGTGGAGTCAGGGTGGAGTCAGGGTGGACGGTGGAGTCAGGGTGGAGTCAGGGTGGAGTCAGGGTGGAGTCAGGGTGGACGGTGGAGTCAGGGTGGAGTCAGGGTGGACGGTGGAGTCAGGGTGGACGTGGGAGTCAGGGTGGAGTCAGGGTGTACGGTGGAGTCAGGGTGGACGTGGGAGTCAGGGTGGACGGTGGAGTCAGGGTGGACGTGGGAGCCAGGGTGCACGGTGGAGCCAGGGTGCACGGTGGAGCCAGGGTGCACGGTGGAGCCAGGGTGGAGTCAGGGTGGACAGTGGAGTCAGGGTGGACGTGGGAGCCAGGGTGCACGGTGGAGCCAGGGTGCACGGTGGAGCCAGGGTGGAGTCAGGGTGGACGGTGGAGTCAGGGTGGACGTGGGAGCCAGGGTGGCCGTGGGAGCCAGGGTGCACGGTGGAGCCAGGGTGCACGGTGGAGCCAGGGTGCACGGTGGAGCCAGGGTGGAGTCAGGGTGGACGGTGGAGTCAGGGTGGACGTGGGAGTCAGGGTGGAGTCAGGGTGGACGGTGGAGTCAGGGTGGACGTGGGAGTCAGGGTGGAGTCAGGGTGGACGTGGGAGCCAGGGTGGACGTGGGAGCCAGGGTGCACGGTGGAGCCAGGGTGCACGGTGGAGCCAGGGTGCACGGTGGAGCCAGGGTGGAGTCAGGGTGGAGTCAGGGTGGACGTGGGAGCCAGGGTGGATGTGGGAGCCAGGGTGGACGTGGGAGCCAGGGTGCACGGTGGAGCCAGGGTGCACGGTGGAGCCAGGGTGCACGGTGGAGCCAGGGTGCACGGTGGAGCCAGGGTGGAGTCAGGGTGGACGGTGTTCCTTCCACTCGCCGCTGAGCAATTCCTCTCCAATGTTTCACTGAATAAATAGCCTAATACATGGTTTTGGGATGTCAAGGAGGAAGGAACATCTGTGGGCCAGGCGGAGGACACGCACGAACACACATACCCACCACAAACTGTTGCCACAAAGTTGGAAGTGACGCAAGTGCCTTAATGTGTTCGGAAGAGTAACTGCCTTGGCAACAGCTAATGGGCATCCCTGATGAATATAATACACACCCTAAATATTTACAATACATTTCAGTCAGTTAGCAAAGACAAATAGAGGGAAGGAAGAGAGAGGCAAGAGAGAAAGAAAGAAAGTCAGGGTGGACGGTGGAGTCAGGGTGGAGTTAGGGTGGACGGTGGAGTCAGGGTGGAGTCAGGGTGGACGGTGGAGTCAGGGTGGAGTCAGGGTGGACGGTGGAGTCAGGGTGGAGTCAGGGTGGAGTCAGGGTGGAGTCAGGGTGGAGTCAGGGTGGACGGTGGAGTCAGGGTGGAGTCAGGGTGGAGTCAGGGTGGAGTCAGGGTGGACGGTGGAGTCAGGGTGGACGGTGGAGTCAGGGTGGAGTCAGGGTGGAGTCAGGGTGGAGTCAGGGTGGACGGTGGAGTCAGGGTGGAGTCAGGGTGGACGGTGGAGTCAGGGTGGACGGTGGAGTCAGGGTGGAGTCAGGGTGGACGGTGGAGTCAGGGTGGAGTCAGGGTGGACGGTGGAGTCAGGGTGGAGTCAGGGTGGACGGTGGAGTCAGGGTGGAGTCAGGGTGGAGTCAGGGTGGACGGTGGAGTCAGGGTGGAGTCAGGGTGGAGTCAGGGTGGAGTCAGGGTGGACGGTGGAGTCAGGGTGGAGTCAGGGTGGACGGTGGAGTCAGGGTGGAGTCAGGGTGGACGGTGGAGTCAGGGTGGACGGTGGAGTCAGGGTGGACGGTGGAGTCAGGGTGGAGTCAGGGTGTACGGTGGAGTCAGGGTGGACGTGGGAGTCAGGGTGGAGTCAGGGTGGACGGTGGAGTCAGGGTGGACGTGGGAGTCAGGGTGGACGGTGGAGTCAGGGTGGACGTGGGAGCCAGGGTGGACGTGGGAGCCAGGGTGCACGGTGGAGCCAGGGTGCACGGTGGAGCCAGGGTGCACGGTGGAGCCAGGGTGGAGTCAGGGTGGACGGTGGAGTCAGGGTGGACGTGGGAGTCAGGGTGGAGTCAGGGTGTACGGTGGAGTCAGGGTGGACGTGGGAGTCAGGGTGGAGTCAGGGTGGACGGTGGAGTCAGGGTGGACGTGGGAGTCAGGGTGGACGGTGGAGTCAGGGTGGACGTGGGAGCCAGGGTGGACGTGGGAGCCAGGGTGGACGGTGGAGTCAGGGTGGACGTGGGAGCCAGGGTGGACGTGGGAGCCAGGGTGCACGGTGGAGCCAGGGTGCACGGTGGAGCCAGGGTGCACGGTGGAGCCAGGGTGGAGTCAGGGTGGACAGTGGAGTCAGGGTGGACGTGGGAGCCAGGGTGGACGTGGGAGCGAGGGTGCACGGTGGAGCCAGGGTGCACGGTGGAGCCAGGGTGGAGTCAGGGTGGACGGTGGAGTCAGGGTGGACGTGGGAGCCAGGGTGGACGTGGGAGCCAGGGTGCACGGTGGAGCCAGGGTGCACGGTGGAGCCAGGGTGCACGGTGGAGCCAGGGTCCACGGTGGAGCCAGGGTGCACGGTGGAGCCAGGGTGCACGGTGGAGCCAGGGTGGAGTCAGGGTGGACGGTGGAGTCAGGGTGGACGTGGGAGTCAGGGTGGAGTCAGGGTGGACGGTGGAGTCAGGGTGGACGTGGGAGTCAGGGTGGAGTCAGGGTGGACGTGGGAGCCAGGGTGGACGTGGGAGCCAGGGTGCACGGTGGAGCCAGGGTGCACGGTGGAGCCAGGGTGCACGGTGGAGCCAGGGTGGAGTCAGGGTGGAGTCAGGGTGGAGTCAGGGTGGAGTCAGGGTGGACGTGGGAGCCAGGGTGGATGTGGGAGCCAGGGTGGACGTGGGAGCCAGGGTGGACGTGGGAGCCAGGGTGCACGGTGGAGCCAGGGTGCACGGTGGAGCCAGGGTGCACGGTGGAGCCAGGGTGCACGGTGGAGCCAGGGTGGAGTCAGGGTGGACGGTGGAGTCAGGGTGGACGTGGGAGCCAGGGTGGACGTGGGAGTCAGGGTGGACGTGGGAGCCAGGGTGGACGTGGGAGCCAGGGTGGACGTGGGAGCCAGGGTGGACGTGGGAGCCAGGGTGGACGTGGGAGCCAGGGTGGACGTGGGAGTCAGGGTGGACGTGGGAGCCAGGGTGGACGTGGGAGCCAGGGTGGACATGGGAGTCAGGGTGGAGTCAGGGTGGACGGTGGAGCCAGGGTGGACGTGGGAGTCAGGGTGGACGTGGGAGCCAGGGTGCACGGTGGAGCCAGGGTGGAGTCAGGGTGGACGTGGGAGCCAGGGTGGACGGTGGAGCCAGGGTGGACGGTGGAGCCAGGGTGCACGGTGGAGCCAGGGTGGACGGTGGAGCCAGGGTGGACGGTGGAGCCAGGGTGCACGGTGGAGCCAGGGTGGACGGTGGAGCCAGGGTGGACGTGGGAGCCAGGGTGGACGTGGGAGCCAGGGTGGACGTGGGAGTCAGGGTGGACAAGCACAATCAGACTGGTTCAAGTGTTAAGTTACTGTACTGGCACAGTGGCACTACCATAAGAGATTTTTTTGCAAATGTGTTGTGTAATGTACTGTGAATGTCAATGGTTCAGACATACATTGTTCTACGTGATTGACAGCTCATTGTGCCACTACACTGAACTACAGTAAAAACTAAAAAGCCCAAATCAGCGCTTCAGTTAAGACTCACTCAAAACCTCCACGTGGACATCAGCCAACAGTTGTTCTGCAGTGGAATGGACTAGAATCAGTTTCCAACATCTTCAACTTTCAATGATTCTAATACATATAACAACGCAGGTATTTGTCCCAAACAGCACACTATTCCCTAGGACACTACTTTGAGCCCATAGGGCTCTGTTCAAAATAAGTGCACTATACACTGAGTGTACAAAACATTAGGAACACCTTCCTGATATTGAGTTGCACTCGGGGCATGGACTCTACAAGGTGTTGAAAGTGTTCCACAGGGATCCTGGCCCATGTTGACTCCAATGCCTCCCACAGTGTGTCAAGTTGGCTGGATGTCTTTTCGGTGGTGGACCATTCTTGATAGACACACGAAGCTGTTGAGCGTGTAAAAACTCAGCAGCTTTGCGGTTCTTGACACACTCAAAAATCGGTGCGCCTGACACTTACTACCATTTGGGACAGAACTCATGTATTTCTGCTTCAGGTGTTACTTCCCTAGCTATCACCTTTAAATGAGACAAACATACACTACATGACCAACAGTATGTGGACACCTGATCGTCGTACATCTCTTTCCAAAATCATAACCCTCTTTTGTTCCATCCAGTAACTAGATAACACCAGACACATATGAAAAGGGGAGACATGTACAGTGCCTGCAGAAAGTTTTCAAACCCCTTGACTTATTCAACATTTTGTTGTTGCAGACTGAATTTGTCACACATCTACAGACAATAGCACATAATGAAAAAGTTAAAACAGATTTTTGGAATATTTTGTGCAAATGTATTTTTGTACACCCCTGGGTAAATAATACATGTTAGAATCACCTTCGGCAGCGATTACACCCATCAGTCTAAAGATCTTTGCACACCTGGATTGTACAATATTCGCACATTATTCTGTTTTAAACTCGTCACCTCTGTCAAGTTGGTTGTTGATCATTGCTAGACAGCCATTTTCAAGTCTTGCTATAGATTTTTAAGTCAAAACTGTAACTAGGCCACTCGGGAGCATTCAATGTCATCTTGTAAGCAACTCCAGTGTATATTTGACCTTGTGTTTTAGGTTATTGTCCTGCTGAAAGGTGAATTTGTCTCCCAGTGTCTGTTGGAAAGCAGACTGAACCAGGTTTTCCTCTAGGATTTTGCCTGTGCTTAGCTCTATTCTGTTTCTTTTTAGCCTAGAATAACTCCCTAGTCCTTGCTGATTACAAGCATGCCCCTATTATGAGGCATCCGCCACCATGTTTGAACATTTTAACAGAGGGTACTCAGTGATGTGTTGGATTCGCCACAAACATAATGCTTTGTATTCTGGACAATAAGTTCATTTCTTTGCCACATTAGTTGCAGCATTACTTTAGTACCTTATTGCAAACAGGATGCATGTTCTAGAATATATTTATTCTGTACAGGCTTCCTTCTTTCCGTCTGTCATTTAGATTAGTATTGTGGAGTAACTACAATCTTGTTGATCTATCCTCCATTGTTTTCTTCAATCACAGCTATAAACCCCAGTGGCTGGGCCTGGCTCCCCAGTGGCTGGGCCTGGCTCCCCAGGGGCTGGGCCTGGCTCCCCAGGGGCTGGGCCTGGCTCCCCAGGGGCTGGGCCTGGCTCCCCAGTGGCTGGGCCTGGCTCCCCAGTGGCTGGGCCTGGCTCCCCAGGGGCTGGGCCTGGCTCCCCAGGGGCTGGGCCTGGCTCCCCAGGGGCTGGGCCTGGCTCCCCAGGGGCTGGGCCTGGCTCCCCAGGGGCTGGGCCTGGCTCCCCAGTGGCTGGGCCTGGCTCCCCAGTGGCTGGGCCTGGCTCCCCAGTGGCTGGGCCTGGCTCCCCAGGGGCTGGGCCTGGCTCCCCAGGGGCTGGGCCTGGCTCCCCAGGGGCTGGGCCTGGCTCCCCAGGGGCTGGGCCTGGCTCCCCAGGGGCTGGGCCTGGCTCCCCAGTGGCTGGGCCTGGCTCCCCAGTGGGTGGGTCTATGCCCCTTCCTAGTCATGTGGAATCCATACATTTGGGCCTAATTCCTTTAATTCAATTGACTGACTTTATTATATGAACTGTAACTCAGTAAAATCATTGAAATTGTTTCATGTTGCGTTTATATTTCTGTTCAGTATAGTTGATGATCCCTGCTGTACAGACACTGGGAGACAAATTCACCTTGCTGTCTAAAAAATCTAAGTGTGCAAAGCTTTTGGAGACTTACCCAGAAAGACTCACAGCTGTAAACGCTGCCAAAGTTGATTCTAACATGTACTGACTCGGGGTGTGAATACTTATGTAAAATCAGATATTTCTGTATTTTATATCCAATAAATATGCAAGAATTTATAAAAGCATGTTTTCATTATGCGGTATTGTGTGTTGACAAAATTCAGGCTGTAACAACAAAATATGTCAAAAGTCCAGGGGTGTGAATACTTTCTGAAGGCACTGGGCCATCCAAGTACGACAAGTCAAGCAGACTGTACATGAGGGAAAACACCAGTGCCTGTGTGAGTGTGACTGTGACTGTGAGTGTGTGACTGTGAGTGTGTGTGTGTGTGTGTGTGTGTGTGTGTGTGTGAGTGTGTGAAATCAGACCGCTCACTTTACAAGGTTAGCAGTCTCCAGTTAGCTCAGAGGGTGTTGTATCCCTCTCCCTAACCGGTGTAATGAAACAAAGAGCCCAGGAGAGATAAGAGTTCCACAGTGATTCAACCTCTTCTAAATCACCTCTGTCACACTGCTCAGCTGACCAATGGCCAATGAAGTGACCAATGCAGCAAGCATCTGAGAAGTCACAGGAAATTAGTTCATAGAACTTTGGATGCTTTCCCCCGAGACTTTTTGAAAATGAATGTATAGAGTAGTAAACAAATTTGTCATAGTAATCTTCCCCTCTGATGCTGGATGGTAATTAGAAATGGCAGGAGGGAGGTTGAACTCAGTGGACTGCAGAAGGCCGGAGGGAGGTTGAACTCAGTGGATTGCAGATGGCAGGAGGGAGGCTGAACTCAGTAGACTGCAGAAGGCTGGAGGGAGGCTGAACTCAGTGGACTGCAGAAGGCTGGAGGGAGGCTGAACTCAGTGGACTGCAGAAGGCTGGAGGGAGGCTGAACTCAGTGGACTGCAGAAGGCCGGAGGGAGGTTGAACTCAGTGGATTGCAGATGGCAGGAGGGAGGCTGAACTCAGTGGACTGCAGAAGGCTGGAGGGAGGCTGAACTCAGTGGACTGCAGAAGGCCGGAGGGAGGTTGAACTCAGTGGATTGCAGATGGCAGGAGGGAGGCTGAACTCAGTGGACTGCAGAAGGCTGGAGGGAGGCTGAACTCAGTGGACTGCAGAAGGCCGGAGGGAGGTTGAACTCAGTGGATTGCAGAAGGCCGGAGGGAGGCTGAACTCAGTGGATTGCAGATGGCAGGAGGGAGGCTGAACTCAGTGGACTGCAGAAGGCTGGAGGGAGGCTGAACTCAGTGGACTGCAGAAGGCTGGAGGGAGGCTGAACTCATTGGATTGCAGAAGGCTGGAGGGAGGCTGAACTCAGTGGACTGCAGAAGGCTGGAGGGAGGCTGAACTCAGTGGACTGCAGAAGGCTGGAGGGAGGTTGAACTCAGTGGACTGCAGATGGCAGGAGGAAGGTTGAACTCATTGGACTGCAGGACAGTGGAGTATGTATCTATTAGGATGGTAGTTTAAAAAGGTCCTGTCTTCGTGTCCACCTTATCATCCTGTCACAGTTACATGTACACTCCCGAGGGTTTAGGGATGTCCTTTCACTAATTACACCGGTGCACTTCCCGAGCCACCAATGTACCCTTATGAAAGTCTGCATTTCTGAATAAGTCCATTGGTCTTACAGGAAAATTCCACCAAATTGGTATTTGTTTCATTAGTCCATTGTTGATATAGTCCCAAAATGTTTTTCATGTCAGCAATCAAGTTATCAAGATATATATAAATGTCAAAATACAGAAATACAGCCGGTATGACGCAAAACGCACCCTGACGTGACGCAAAACGCACTCTGACGTGACGCAAAACGCACCCTGACGTGACGCAAAACGCACCCTGACGTGACGCAAAACGCACCCTGACGTGACGCAAAACGCACCCTGACGTGACGCAAAACGCACCCTGACGTGACGCAAAACGCACCCTGACGTGACGCAAAACGCACCCTGACGTGACGCAAAACGCATCCTGACGTGACGCAAAACGCACCCTGACGTGACGCAAAACGCATCCTGACGTGAAACAGATCCTTATGTGATGCAAAACACATAATACCGGCTGTATTTCTGCTCTAGTAGGACGAGTGATACACACTCACAGGTAACTGGTAAAGAGTACTAGTAGTCTTTACCTTTGTCCAGGGACCTCTCCAGTGACGGTTTGGGCGAGGCCATCTTCCTGACCAGGGTGAGGAGGACCGTCTGGCCTGTCTGCTTCATCACCTCCAGAACCTCCTGGTTAGTGAAGCCCTGCAGGCTCACCCCGTCCAGCTGGCACAATGAAACAGGCCAAAATTACTTCTCACCCTTGTCCCCGTAATCTCTGACAGGGGGTTTCTGACAATTTTCTATTTTAAGCAGGTAAGACAGTGAGAACAGATTTTCAATAGAAATCTGAACTGACAATGAAGACCCAATATGGTTGTGTTATAGTGTGGTGTGTGGTTGTGTTATAGTGTGGTGTATGGTTGTGTTATAGTGTGGTGTATGGTTCACTCTCTCACACTCTCTCACACTCGCTCACTCATTCACTCTAATGCTCTCTCTCACTCTCACACACACACACCTTGGGGTTAATGAGGGTTGCGCTCATTAAAATCTGATTAATGGTCTCACCTCCATTATCCTGTCATAGATCCGGATGTTTCCGCTCTGCTCAGCGGCACTCCCAGGAACCACGTTCTTCACAAACACCCCGACCGCGTCTAGGAGAGAGAGAAGGGGAGGTGGAGAAAGTGAGACAGACTGAAGGAAAGAATGAGAGAGCAGAGAGAGAGAGACCAAGGAGAGGGGAATAGAGAGACAAGACACCATCAAAACAATACATCTCAAACAGAGTCAACAATACAGGATCGGAGTACAAATAGGGACTAGGGGACTAGGATTAGGGGGCTGGGTTAAGGGTAGGGGACTAGGATTAGGGGGCTGGGTTAAGGGTAGGGGACTAGGATTAGGGGGCTGGGTTAAGGGTAAGAGGCTAGGGGACTAGGATTAGGGGGCTGGGTTAAGGGTAAGAGGCTAGGGGACTAGGATTAGGGGCCTGGGTTCAGGGTAAAAGGCTAGGGAACTAGGATTAGGGGGCTGGGTTCAGGGTAAAAGGGTAGGGGACTAGGATTAGGGGCCTGGGTAAGGTTAAGAGGCTAGGGGACTAGAATTAGGGGCCTGGGTTCAGGGTAGGGGACTAGGATTATGGGACTGGGTTAAGGGTAAGAGGCTAGGGGACTAGGATTAGGGGCCTGGGTTCAGGGTAAAAGGCTAGGGGACTAGGATTAGGGGGCTGGGTTCAGGGTAAAAGGCTAGGGGACTAGGATTAGGGGGCTGGGTTCAGGGTAAAAGGCTAGGGGACTAGGATTAGGGGCCTGGGTTCAGGGTAGGGGACTAGGATTAGGGGACTGGGTTAAGGGTAAGAGGCTAGGGGACTAGGATTAGGGGCCTGGGTTCAGGGTAGGGGACTAGGATTAGGGGGCTGGGTTCAGGGTAGGGGACTAGGATTAGGGGGCTGGGTTCAGGGTAGGGGACTAGGATTAGGGGCCTGGGTTCAGGGTAAAAGGCTAGGGGACTAGGATTAGGGGCCTGGGTTCAGGGTAGGGGACTAGGATTAGGGGGCTGGGTTCAGGGTAGGGGACTAGGATTAGGGGCCTGGGTTCAGGGTAAAAGGGTAGGGGACTAGGATTAGGGGCCTGGGTTAAGGCTAGGGGACTATGATTAGGGGCCTGGGTAAGGGTAAAAGGCTAGGGGACTAGGATTAGGGGCTGGGTTCAGGGTAAAAGGCTAGGGGACTAGGATTAGGGGCCTGGGTTCAGGGTAAAAGGCTAGGGGACTAGGATTAGGGGCCTGGGTTCAGGGTAAAAGGCTAGGGGACTAGGATTAGGGGCCTGGGTTCAGGGTAGGGGACTAGGATTAGGGGGCTGGGTTCAGGGTAGGGGACTAGGATTAGGGGCCTGGGTTCAGGGTAAAAGGCTAGGGGACTAGGATTAGGGGCCTGGGTTCAGGGTAGGGGACTAGGATTAGGGGGCTGGGTTCAGGGTAGGGGACTAGGATTAGGGGCCTGGGTTCAGGGTAAAAGGCTAGGGGACTAGGATTAGGGGCCTGGGTTCAGGGTAGGGGACTAGGATTAGGGGGCTGGGTTCAGGGTAGGGGACTAGGATTAGGGGCCTGGGTTCAGGGTAAAAGGCTAGGGGACTAGGATTAGGGGCCTGGGTTCAGGGTAAAAGGCTAGGGTAGTAGGATTAGGGGCCTGGGTTCAGGGTAAAAGGCTAGGGGACTAGGATTAGGGGCCTGGGTTCAGGGTAAAAGGCTAGGGTAGTAGGATTAGGGGCCTGGGTTCAGGGTAAAAGGCTAGGGTAGTAGGATTAGGGGCCTGGGTTCAGGGTAAAAGGCTAGGGTAGTAGGATTAGGGGCCTGGGTTCAGGGTAAAAGGCTAGGGGACTAGGATTAGGGGCCTGGGTTCAGGGTAAAAGGCTAGGGGACTAGGATTAGGGGCCTGGGTTCAGGGTAAGAGGCTAGGGGACTAGGATTAGGGGCCTGGGTTCAGGGTAAGAGGCTAGGGGACTAGGATTAGGGGCCTGGGTAAGGGTAAAAGGCTAGGGGACTAGGATTAGGGGCCTGGGTTCAGGGTAAAAGGCTAGGGAGCCAGGAGTTGACATGGTATTGGGCATCGGCCTACCTTCGCGGGTTAAGGAGTTGTATCCGATGATGGTGATCCCCAGGCTCTGGCCCTCCTTCTTCCTCAGAGGCACTTTATGGATCTCATAACCCTCCAGGTTGGGCTGGAAAACCATAGAGATATGCTGTACATGTACTGACGTTCTAATGTCACGGACATATTCCCCAAAATATGTAGGGCAGTAGAGGGGCAGGGGTCACAAGAGAAGGTGTGTGCATGTCTAGGTTTGTGTGTGTGTTCCCCATTGTCCTGTCTCACTCACTGTCCTGCGGATCCTACTCTGGGGTTCGACTCCAGAGGGTAAGACAAAGACGGGGCTGGCGGAGGGCGGGGGAGGGGGCGGCGGGGAGGTGGAGTACTGTCCCGAGGGGTTACGGGCGATGAGCATGCGCACGTGGCTCCCGCAGCCCTGCAGCACCTTGACCACCTGGTCGCTGGTCAAGCCATCTGTGGGGGTCTCACCAATACGCAGGATGTGGTCACCTGTATGCAGGCGCCCATCCTATAGGGGAGGAAAGAAAGAAAGAAAGAAAGACAGAAAGACAGAAGGACAGAAAGAAAGACAATGTTAACATTTGTACAAACTGGAAATATGAATAATACACAATGCATTATAGTTAAGTTCAGGGTCTAGCAATAACAGCAATTAATTAGACTTTTACTCAAGTAGAATTTTACTGGGTGATTTTTAATATGAGTAAAAGTAAAGATACCTTAATAGAAAATGACTCAAGCATGACATTTGGGTACTTTATTGTTGGTTGCTAGTACATGAAAGAACTACCCCAAAAATCTGCTCATATTCAACATTTCGCTTAGTTGGACCATTTGATAATTTCAGCCAATGTTGTCCAATGCATTTTACATCCCACTTGAACAGGCCAGTCCCACCCTGGTCTGGGCCTGGCCCCGCGGTACTAAGCTGGGAAATGTATTCACCGACTCGCAGGTCAAGCAGAATAAACTCAGCGAGGGAAAAAGAGGAAAAAGTCAAAAGAGAGGGGAGAACAGCATCCTTTGTGGAAAGAGGAATGAAAAGTGTTTGATGCATAACCGTGGTGCAGGAAATCTCCCCAACTTCTCTCCCTGGGTCTGTGCACGGGACAACGGGGGCGCATTGAAGCCAGCCCTGGCCATTAAACATTGAAATGGGAAACGCCAGGGTCTAACAAAGACCCAATTTTGACAGCTTTTTTGGAGCATAAGATCCAGTGATGTGTGAAATGCTGCACTGTGCCTTTTGAACAAGCGGGGTTTTGTTGCCCAGCCTGGACTCTCTTGGACATTCAAAGAGAAAGAGAGAGAGAGACAGAGAGAGACAGAGAGAGAAAGGGAGGGTGTGGTAGACAGAGTGAGAGAGAGTGAAAAGGAAAGGAGGGAGGGGTCGAGAGCGAGAGAGAGAAAGAAAAAAGAGAGGAGTGGTGCAAAGCAGTTTCAGAAACAAGGGATAAGGTTTTTTAAATCCAGATCCCTCTTGGATAACACTTTATTATAAAAGGTTATAACCGACAGACTGTTTTTTTTAACAAATCAAATGACATGTTCCCATGTTAACTCGCTGAATAACTGAATACACCCCAAGCTCACAAAACGAAGGACAAAAAGCCAACCGGTAAGTGGGAAGAGAAAAGAAAGGGTCTGCTTGTAAATGAGCATCGGCTGTGTCAGGGACTTTGGGCGTCTGCGAATAAACCTTTCGCCAACATCTCTGTAATTGTGAACAGAAAAGTGGTCCTTCGAGCCGGGTGCAGGCCTAGCGTGCTCTGTGTAGCCAGGATGTAATCCCCTTACAAGGTGATCATTTTTTTCCCTCCGGCTCAATGGCTATTATAATGTAACTGAGCCCTTTATGGGACACGCTCAGCATTAATTCAGCTAAACTGGCTGTTACTATTCATAGGGGAAGACCGGTCTGTTACCAAAGGATCAGGAGGAAGAGAGAGAAGGAATGTAATGGAGAGTATGTAATGGTTTAGTAGGCCTACTGCGGAGAACTGTTGTGCAATGGAAAAAGTTCACAGCCTACATCTTAATCGTCTTGTCGAATTATCTTAATTTAAAATCTTAAAAAAGAATGAAGATGATCTGGCCTCCACAATCCCCCGACCTCAACCATAATATATATATATATATATATATATATATATATATATATATATATATATATATATATATATATATATGTGTGTTTTAATAATACCATCTTGAGAAGAACTAAGAATTAAATAAAAGCTAGACAGTCAGGCAGAATCAGGCATTCAGAGCACATGGCCATTGATTGTTACAATGTTTAAGCAGAGGAAAACAGTATTAGCCATGGCAAAATGCATAGAATTGCAGAAAATGTGCTTTAAAACTGCCGAATAGTCTCAGTTCCATGATAAACTATAGATAATTGCTGGAAATGAGCTTCAAAATTGCTAAATTGTCTCTCAGCTAAAAAATAAATAAATATATATTGCAGAAAATGTGCTTTACAACAGCAACTTTTCCTCTATGCCACCAAGATACCATTACCTTTCTAGGTAATAGACTATTAGAGTTTACACTTCCTCTTCCAATGAACTGTGGTAGACTGTTTCATATTGAAACAGGACTCTGGTTCCAAATCTATTCCTTTTAAAATGTTGATTACTTCTACTTGCCATGATCATTCACCTAAGACTGGTACCTGGGTTGTGTTTATTAGGCACTAAACAGAAGAAAACGGTCTAATCTGAACTGGTCCAATAAGACATGGGTTTTCAAAGACGTGACCATTTCTTGCTAACATACGATGGGGTTCCCTGGGTCGCCAGTTTGCCGGAGCATGGGTCCTTGGTCAAGAAAAGTTTGAAAACCCATGTCTTATTGGACCAGTTCAGATTAGACCGTTTTCTTCTGTTTAGTGACTAATAAACACAACCCAGGTACAAGTCTTAGCAGACTGCTTTGTCTGTTAGCTTTGATTTAGAGTTTATGTAATGTCCAGTATCATACCTTGTCAGCCACACTGTTTGGAACCAGAGTCCGCACCACCACCCCAGTGGCCTTGCCTCCAACAATCCCAAAGCCCAGGCCCGAGCCGTCGTTCAGCAGCTCAATCTCCTCCATTTGGCCCCACTGCTCCTGGAGGCTCCATAGAGGAAGAGATAAAGAGAAGACAGCGTGAATGATTGGTGGATATAACTCAATATATGGCCTAAACTGGGCCGTGATTGGTGGATATAACCCAAGATATAGCCTAAGCAGGGCCGTGATTGGTGGATATAACCCAAGATATAGCCTAAGCAGGGCCGTGATTGGTGGATATAACCCAAGATATAGCCTAAGCAGGGCCCAATAAATTTGGTACAATAAAGAAGCAGTGATTAAAGGCTACTGGTCCAGTTTAATGATAAAACACAGATGTAAGTATTACAGATTTTTTCAGGTAAAAATATCAGGTAAACCTGATTAAATCGGGGGGAAATCACATCTCCAATGACGTTGCATACATTTGTGCATACATGTAGTTTGTACAGCAGGCCCACTGACACCATAAATTCACTAGAAGCAGCTCTGAACATTTAGTCTGGTCCCTGCCAGAGTCAAGCCTTATTAATTATCAGTGCGTACGTGACCTGCGATATTAACTTAACCATTGTGTCTAACTGCACATGGCTGTGGAGCATTATCAGACCAACTTTTAATGGTTTTCACTAAACGTTTGAAATACAAACGAGCAGCAGAGGCTGATTCATGTCCAGGTCAGGGAATCCCTTGTGTCCTGTTGTCTAGCCCCCGTTACTACCTCCTTGATCACACACACACACACTCCCCCCAGCCTAATCACCACAACGTCTCCTCCTAGGCTCTTTATTAACCAACCAGCAGGCTGCAATCACAGCAGCTCTTTTTCTTATTACACAGCGTTATCTGATAGAGAGCAAACTGCACAGGAAGTGAACTATCTAATGAAACCTTACTGTGGTGTCTTACATACTGCAGCCCCTGGCGAGACAAAGCTTTTCTCCCTCTCCTGCTCACTGCTTATCCCGTCTACGGGAAAAGACTAAGAGCCATTTCCCAAGATAAGAAGTGGAGCTTCACAGTCAGTGACACAGATGTTTTTTGTTGTTGTCGAGGGCTGGTTTTCGTCTACAGCTTTCAGGCCAAATTAACAAGTGTTGCCTGTTTCCTTACAAGTGGAGATGTAAAGCAGGCTTGGTTTAGTTCAATAAGCAATTTCGTGAAACAACAGATTCCATCAAACATCAAATTCCGTACAAATTGTTTGACAATTTGTACGTTCTGTGTGAGTTTACTCTGAAAATAAGACACGTTCTTGATTTTTTTTCCAACATATGGGTGATTCACAATATACTGTATATCAACAACAACAACAAAAAGTTCTCTAAAAAGGCTTCGTTGCACAATTAATGGTCAATACATCGCATTTCAAACAGTCAGGAATAACCTAATGAGTTTAGGGCTTGTAAAATGATACCACGGTTAAATAAGCCTTCCACAACCATAACACCCACTAATAACTGTATTACATTTACCATAATAGTTTAAACATGCTGTTTTGAAATAATTACTGTAATCTGGCTTTCAAGTCTGTCGATGAAAATGTATTTTTTTGACACAAATTTAACCAGAACCATGCACATTCACTAATAATGATCCACTTCTGGTAGCAAACATTATAGAAAATTAACACAGGTCTCATAAACAATCTCTCAAGTACAAGCCCATGTGCTACTTAGTAGCCAGCTAATCTTTGTACTTAAGGTCTGGACAACTCAGATGTATTTGCTTTCTAACCAGGTAAAACGTATGAATAGACCCTCCTGTCCGTCTCCAACTGTTTCAACAACATGGGCTGTTCACTTTGTTTACAGGTTGAAATCCAGTGGCCTACCTGGATAAGAAGACGCTTATTTTTCAGAATGAGAATGAGTTGCCAATTCCTTATATAAATGTGTATTTTTACAGTCATTGCACATTTATAAACACAGCTTAGACAGCTAGCACATAACAGCAGGAGACTAAAAGGCTGTTAGCAGTACTTGGTACCGCAATGCCATGGGCGGCAAACACACTTTCCACAATCATGTTAATTGATACTCCCATTTTAGTAGGGTTTGCTCTGTTCTAAACTTTGGGAGTTGATATTTAAAACGTTATCGTTGGAAGGGTAATAGATCGATTCTGTTGGAACCAAACCTCAAATGCAAAGAGCGAGTTGAAATTGCTTGTTGTCAGAGAGGAAGACGTCTTTCGTCTTTGTTGTTGTGAGTGGGAAGGTACACAGTGCACACAGCACAGGAGGGGCTTGGTGTCTGTGTGAGTGGGGAGGTACACAGTGCACACAGCACAGGAGGGGCTTGGTGTCTGTGTGAGTGGGGAGGTACACAGTGCACACAGCACAGGAGGAGGGGCTTGGTGTCTGTGTGAGTGGGGAGGTACACAGTGCACACAGCACAGGAGGAGGGGCTTGGTGTCTGTGTGAGTGGGGAGGTACACAGTGCACACAGCACAGGAGGAGGGGCTTGGTGTCTGTGTGAGTGGGGAGGTACACAGTGCACACAGCACAGGAGGAGGGGCTTGGTGTCTGTGTGAGTGGGGAGGTACACAGTGTACACAGCACAGGAGGAGGGGCTTGGTGTTTGTGTGAGTGGGGAGGTACACAGCGCACACAGCACAGGAGGAGGGGCTTGGTGTCTGTGTGAGTGGGGAGGTACACAGTGCACACAGCACAGGAGGAGGGGCTTTGTGTCTGTGTGAGTGGGAAGGTACACAGTGCACACAGCACAGGAGGAGGGGCTTGGTGTCTGTGTGAGTGGGGAGGTACACAGTGCACACAGCACAGGAGGAGGGGCTTGGTGTCTGTGTGAGTGGGGAGGTACACAGTGCACACAGCACAGGAGGAGGGGCTTGGTGTCTGTGTGAGTGGGGAGGTACACAGTGCACACAGCACAGGAGGAGGGGCTTGGTGTCTGTGTGAGTGGGGAGGTACACAGTGCACACAGCACAGGAGGAGGGGCTTGGTGTCTGTGTGAGTGGGGAGGTACACAGTGCACACAGCACAGGAGGAGGGGCTTGGTGTCTGTGTGAGTGGGGAGGTACACAGTGCACACAGCACAGGAGGAGGGGCTTGGTGTCTGTGTGAGTGGGGAGGTACACAGTGCACACAGCACAGGAGGAGGGGCTTGGTGTCTGTGTGGTGTCTACGCTCATTAAAAAATAAAAATAAATTGATTCTTGCGATATAGAAATTTGGAACATTGCAGTAAATCTCACATTTGAATTATTTGAATTTATTCTATATAAAAATTGCCCTGCTGAAGACTCAACATCTAGATGTGAAGACAGAGTCTACTTGCTGGTTTTACAGTATTCAAAAAGACATTCTGTAGCTTAATTCATTTGAGCACCGAAATATGGTATGTTTATATACTACTGGGTTAACATGACAATGGAACAGAGTCTGAATTGTCAGAAAACAGAATTATGATTGTCAGGACATTAAATATTCACTAGACATTATGAGATTGAATTAAACACACTTCATTAAAGGAACTAAATACTAAACATATTTGAGATAATCTCAACCACACATACAAAACATTATCCTGATTGCAAGGTTTGGCCTAAAATTCCATGTCCTTCCATATTGACAGTTCTACCCCATGAGACGTTACAGAATTATTAGACAAACAGAGAATGTGGGTTAATGCCGGTTTTAATGAGAAAGCCATAATGGGAACGTGGATTCCAGGCACTCTGTTTCAGGAAGAAAATTTTAAAAACTGTTCTACTGTGAACCTGGGACAACATGGCATCTAGATCATTCATCTTGGAGTAGGAGTGCTGATCTAGGATCAGATCACCCTTGTTGATATAATACTATTTATCATGACTTAAAAAGGCACTCCTACTCTGACACAGTGAATATTGCCTCTCATTTCAGTGTAGAAAGGGATGTCAGACTTGTTTTAAAATGTTTCAAGGAACTTAGGGTTCAAGACATCGGCAACGACCTCTAGAAGCCATGTTCGGTGAGAATGACAGGTATGAGGTCAGGTGGGTGTATGAGAGCGAGCAACGCACCAGAGAAACAGACTGTGCAATCTGCCATTTCAGGCACGGAAGGGAACGAATCCCTGAAGCCAACCTAACTCAATATTTTCTCAGCTTTTCACAATTAGAGAGCCGGTTTGGATGGGCAGGGGAGCTTGTTTAAAGGGGAGAGTAGGGATTAGGAACATTTGTTTTTAAGGGGAACAATCAGTTAATGGGTATTGGGGTTGAGAGGGGCAGAATGACATCTTTGATTGACATGCGACTCATCGTGCGGAGTTCAGGTTGCCTGTGGAGTTCCTCAAGAGGAAAGAGGAGATCATTTGTCAGTGTGACAGGGTCCTGCACAGACGGAAAACAATGACAGAATAAACACGCAAATAAACAGGATCGCGGCAGAGCAATTTGACTTCTGATATACAGTACCAGTCAAAAGGTTAGATACCTACTCATTCAAGGGTTTTTCTTTATTTTTACATTGTAGAATAATAGTGAACACATCAACAGTATGAAATAGCACATATAACATAATACATATGTTAAGTTGAGGGAGCGTGCAATTGGCATGCTGACTGCAGGAATGTCCACCAGAGCTGTTGCCAGAGAATTTAATGTTAATTTCACTACAATAAGCCACCTAAAATGTTGTTTTAGATAATTTGGCAGTACGTTCAACTGGTCTCACAACCACATGTATGGCGTCATGTGGATGAGAGGTTTGCTGAGGTGAACGTTGTGAACAGAGTGCCCCATGGTGGCGGTGGGGTTATGGTATGGGCAGGCATAAGCTACGGACAACGAACACAATTGCATTTTTATCAATGGCAATTTGACTGCACAGAGATACCGTGATGAGATCCTGAGGCCCATTGTCGCGCCATTCATCCGCCACCATCACCTCATGTTTCAGCATGATAATGCACAGCCTCATGTCATAAGGATCTGTACACAATCCCTGGAAGCTGAACATGTCCCAGTTCTTCCATGGCCTGCGTACTCACCAGACATGTCACCAATTGAGCCTGTTTGGGATGCTCTGGATCGACATGTACAACAGAGTTTTCCAGTTCCTGCCAATATCCAGCAACTTCACACAGCCATTGAAGAGGAGTGGGACAACCTTCCACAGGCCACAATCAACACCCTGATCAACTCTGTGAAGGAGATGTGTTGCGCTGCATGAGGCAAATGGTGGTCCCACCAGATACGGACTGGTTTTCTGATCCACGCCCCTACCTTTTTTTTAAGGTATCTGTGACCAACAGATGCATATCTGTATTCCCAGTCATGTGAAATTCATAGATTTTGGCCTAATGAATTTATTTCAATTGCCTGATTTCCTCATAAACTGCAAATCAGTCAAATCTTTTAAAATTAAGCATGTTGCATTTATATTTTTGTTCAGTATATGTAATTTATACTGGCTTTTCAAGAGTTGGTTATTTCCACATTTTCAGTATTTATTGTCAGGTTTTTCTGACAAATCAGAACGGAGAGAGCTAATGGAGGGAGTGGTGCCAAGCTGACACTTAAACATTTTAATGAAGAGACTCAGGACCGGCATCTGGGTTTTTGTAGAAGCTTGGCTCGGGTGACAGATAGTTAGGCCGGGGAAAACGGCAATAAAAATCAAATCCAGACATCAGTCTTTTTTTAAACCAGCGTTTCATTAAACAACCTCAAGAGAAACAGCACATGAATGAAACACAAGGCAAAAGCAAGGCCCAGGCTTGATACAATGCAGGATATGGCCTCGATCCAAACAGCATTAAAAACAACAGGAATAGTGAAATAGCACACGATAATGACCAAGAAATAGGCACTACATTATAATAATGGCTGGAACTAGGCAGCCTAACTTGTCTGTGACGTATCCTTCGCATTAAACTAAGATTTGGGCGTCTGGCACTAGTTTCTCATATTTTTATCCCCACGATAATGGTTTTTCAGGAGGGATTTCTGAAGGCTTTTCTTTGGGGTTATTTAATTAAACTTGTGGCGGGTAGAGCTGGTTCTGTTTGTTGTCGGAGCTTCAGGTTAATCATGTGGATCACCCCAGTGTTGATCTATCCCAGTCTGGCTTTCATCCGCTCACGGTTATTTTCCGTCCGTAAGAAAACAGAGGGGTCAGCCGGTCTGTGTTGCTTTTCATTCTACTCCTCCCTTTGCTTGTCAGGTCTGATGTAAATTACCACCCATATTATCCTATTGAGTTGAATGATAATTATGCTTTGTTAATAGACCGCTGCTCTTTGCTTAAGTGTGGGTCACCCTACACTGAATTAAGTATGGGTCACGCTACACTGAATTAAGTGTGGGTCACGCTACACTGAATTAAGTATGGGTCACCATACACTGAATTAAGTATGGGTCACCCTACACTGAATTAAGTATGGGTCACGCTACACTGAATTAAGTATGGGTCACCCTACACTGAATTAAGTATGGGTCACCCTACACTGAATTAAGTATGGGTCACGCTACACTGAATTAAGTGTGGGTCACGCTACACTGAATTAAGTGTGGGTCACGCTACACTGAATTAAGTGTGGGTCACGCTACACTGAATTAAGTGTGGGTCACGCTACACTGAATTAAGTGTGGGTCACGCTACACTGAATTAAGTGTGGGTCACGCTACACTGAATTAAGTGTGGGTCACGCTACACTGAATTAAGTGTGGGTCACGCTACACTGAATTAAGTGTGGGTCACGCTACACTGAATTAAGTGTGGGTCACGCTACACTGAATTAAGTGTGGGTCACGCTACACTGAATTAAGTGTGGGTCACGCTACACTGAATTAAGTGTGGGTCACGCTACACTGAATTAAGTGTGGGTCACGCTACACTGAATTAAGTGTGGGTCACGCTACACTGAATTAAGTATGGGTCACCCTACACTGAATTAAGTATGGGTCACCCTACACTGAATTAAGTATGGGTCACCCTACACTGAATTAAGTATGGGTCACCCTACACTGAATTAAGTATGGGTCACCCTACACTGAATTAAGTATGGGTCACCCTACACTGAATCACCATAATACGTGTAAACCTCATTTAATTGTTTGAATGAAAAATGGATCCACTAAAAAAACAGAGCTTGCTATAGTCATAGAGTTTCAAGATTAATATTGCTGAAAAGTGTTAGGTTAAGTATTGCATTTTGTCAGATTGTAGGCCTAATGATTGCAATAGCTGAGGTGCATGAAGATGGCAGCTCCCATGCACTTACCACTAATTCCTTGTTTTGCTAAGTCTGCTGTATTGTACATTACTCTTTTTTGGTATGGTCATTAGCAGAATATACATGAACCCAACTTTAGTTTCAAGACGCCAGCAAGTTCTCTCCTTCTCTCTTTCTTTCTCTCTCTCGGAGGACCTGAGCCCTAGGACCATGCCCCAGGACTACCTGACATGATGACTCCTTGCTGTCCCCAGTCCACCTGGCCATGCTGCTGCTCCAGTTTCAACTTCCACCTGACTGTGCTGCTGCTCCAGTTTCAACTGTTCTGCCTTATTATTATTCGACCATGCTGGTCATTTATGGACATTTGAACATCTTGGCCATGTTCTGTTATAATCTCCACCCGGCACAGCCAGAAGAGGACTGGCCACCCCACATAGCCTGGTTCCTCTCTAGGTTTCTTCCTAGGTATTGGCCTTTCTAGGGAGTTTTTCCTAGCCACCGTGCTTCTACACCTGCATTGCTTGCTGTTTGGGGTTTTAGGCTGGGTTTCTGTACAGCACTTTGAGATATCAGCTGATGTACGAAGGGCTATATAAATAAATTTGATTTGATTTGATTTGAAGTTAAAAAATAAAAAAAATAAAAAAAATGAGATTGTGTTGATATATCGGCACATTGAACCATATCGCTCACCGTAGTTTTAAAAAGAACAGTAAATCTGTGATCTAGGTCTACGTCTTCTAACGCTCTCTGCTTTCATCTCATTGACTTCCATCTCATGTCTACATTGATTAAAGCAGTGTACAGCGACTTTACTGTTCCCATGGGGACATTTTGTTGCAGTGTTATGTACACGTTGAAAGTGGCATTTAAATACAAAACAAATTGACAATACAACTTTCATAACAGTTACATACCAATAAAAAGAGACAAGCCTGCTGGTCTTACTGGGTGGATAGGAACATTAGCCTGCTGGTCTTACTGGGTGGATAGGAACATTAGCCTGCTGGTCTTACTGGGTGGATAGGAACATTAGCCTACTGATCTTACTGGGTGGATAGGAACATTAGCCTGCTGGTCTTACTGGGTGGATAGGAACATTAGCCTGCTGGTCTTACTGGGTGGATAGGAACATTAGCCTGCTGATCTTACTGGGTGGATAGGAACATTAGCCTGCTGGTCTTACTGGGTGGATAGGAACATTAGCCTACTGATCTTACTGGGTGGATAGGAACATTAGCCTGCTGGTCTTACTGGGTGGATAGGAACATTAGCCTACTGGCCTTACTGGGTGGATAGGAACATTAGCCTGCTGGTCTTACTGGGTGGATAGGAACATTAGCCTGCTGATCTTACTGGGTGGATAGGAACATTAGCCTGCTGGTCTTACTGGGTGGATAGGAACATTAGCCTGCTGGTCTTACTGGGTGGATAGGAACATTAGCCTGCTGGTCTTACTGGGTGGATAGGAACATTAGCCTGCTGGTCTTACTGGGTGGTTAGGAACATTAGCCTACTGGTCTTACTGGGTGGATAGGAACATTAGCCTGCTGGTCTTACTGGGTGGATAGGAACATTAGCCTGCTGATCTTACTGGGTGGATAGGAACATTAGCCTGCTGGTCTTACTGGGTGGATAGGAACATTAGCCTGCTGGTCTTACTGGGTGGATAGGAACATTAGCCTGCTGGTCTTACTGGGTGGATAGGAACATTAGCCTACTGGTCTTACTGGGTGGATAGGAACATTAGCCTGCTGGTCTTACTGGGTGGATAGGAACATTAGCCTGCTGGTCTTACTGGGTGGATAGGAACATTAGCCTGCTGATCTTACTGGGTGGATAGGAACATTAGCCTGCTGGTCTTACTGGGTGGATAGGAACATTAGCCTGCTGGTCTTACTGGGTGGATAGGAACATTAGCCTGCTGGTCTTACTGGGTGGATAGGAACATTAGCCTACTGGTCTTACTGGGTGGATAGGAACATTAGCCTGCTGGTCTTACTGGGTGGATAGGAACATTAGCCTACTGGTCTTACTGGGTGGATA
This sequence comes from Oncorhynchus kisutch, assembly GCF_002021735.2. NCBI lineage: Eukaryota > Metazoa > Chordata > Actinopteri > Salmoniformes > Salmonidae > Oncorhynchus > Oncorhynchus kisutch. The sequence goes on from NC_034177.2 coordinate 13,238,061, forward strand.
GGAACATTAGCCTGCTGGTCTTACTGGGTGGATAGGAACATTAGCCTACTGGTCTTACTGGGTGGATAGGAACATTAGCCTACTGGTCTTACTGGGTGGATAGGAACATTAGCCTACTGGTCTTACTGGGTGGATAGGAACATTAGCCTGCTGGTCTTACTGGGTGGATAGGAACATGAGCCCGAGCCATTTAGGAGGGATATCACACCTGGCACAAATTATTGTCTAATTCTGTTCTTCCTGCCGCGGGGTGCCCTATATCTGCACCCAGAGGTGGGTAGTTCAAAGTTCCGGGTACAGGGGGTGGCTTAGGTCTAAAATGATTTTGTGAGCCTTGCGGAGGGCCCTGACCTTAAAGATCTCATCCAGGCCTGTCTGTTTGACTCCAAGTACCTTGCAGAGGCCCCTGACCTTAAAGATCTCATCCAGGCCTGTCTGTTTGACTCCAAGTACCTTGCTTGCTGTGGTGATAATCCTTCTCAGCATATTTATCTGGCTGACAGTGGCATTGCCAAACCAACAAACAATACCAAAAACAACAAACCAACAAACAATACCAAAAGTTCAAATATTCTCAATGAAAGATTTGTAAAACAGAGTCAGTATAGTACTATCAACATTCAAAAATCCCACCATTTTGAGAAAGCACAGTCTCTGTTGACTCACTGAAGCTTATTGTCCAAGAGGACACCCAGATATTTGTATTCCTCTACAATATCTGTCCTGACCTCTGATAGATGTTGCACAAGTAGGTGTTGTACGCTTCCTGAAGTCTATGCACATCTCTTTGGCCTTGTTGGTATTGAGGACCAAGTGTGATTCATCACACCACTCTACAAAGTCATCTAGGACTGGGCCATGAAGTTCCTCGTCATCATGCAACAGGCTGATCAAGGCAGTGTCATCAGAGAACTTAACGAGGTGTCTGTCAGGATGGGAACAAGTACAACTATTAGTGTACAAGATGTACAGGAGTGAGGAGAGGTTGTGTTGGTGGTGGAGTGGGGACTAAACACATCCCTGAGGAGAGGTTGTGTTGGTGGTGGAGTGGGGACTAAACACATCCCTGAGGAGAGGCTGTGTTGGTGGTGGAGTGGGGACTAAACACATCCCTGAGGAGAGGTTGTGTTGGTGGTGGAGTGGGGACTAAACACATCTTTGAGGAGAGGCTGTGTTGGTGGTGGAGTGGGGACTAAACACATCCCTGAGGAGAGGCTGTGTTGGTGGTGGAGTGGGGACTAAACACATCCCTGAGGAGAGGTTGTGTTGGTGGTGGAGTGGGGACTAAACACATCCCTGAGGAGAGCCTGTGTTGGTGGTGGAGTGGGGACTAAACACATCCCTGAGGAGAGGCTGTGTTGGTGGTGGAGTGAGGACTAAACACATCCCTGAGGAGAGCCTGTGTTGGTGGTGGAGTGGGGACTAAACACATCCCTGAGGAGAGCCTGTGATGGTGGTGGAGTGGGGACTAAACACATCCCTGAGGAGAGGCTGTGTTGGTGGTGGAGTGGGGACTAAACACATCCCTGAGGAGAGGTTGTGTTGGTGGTGGAGTGGGGACTAAACACATCCCTGAGGAGAGCCTGTGTTGGTGGTGGAGTGGGGACTAAACACATCCCTGAGGAGAGCCTGTGATGGTGGTGGAGTGGGGACTAAACACATCCCTGAGGAGAGGCTGTGATGGTGGTGCGTATGTCCGACAAGTGGGGACCTATTTTGACCCGCTGTGTTGTGACCTCTGGCTCAGGAAGTCCACCAGCCACAAAACCAGCCCCCCTCCCCCCATCTAAGGAGAAGTCCCAAATGAGTCTCTGTGCCAGAATGTAAGGCTGGATTGTGTTGAAGGCAGACGAAAAGTCAAACAACAAAACCCTGACATGAGATTTTGCCCCCTCCAGATGTCTATAGACCATGTTGAGGAGAGTAAGAATGGCATAATCAACTCCTCTGCTGGGCTGATTGGTCAACTGAAATGGGTCGAGGAGCTTCTGGGTGACGCTGAGAACATGACTTTTCATAATTTTCCTAAGGATGTCAAGGCAACAGGGCGGTAGTCATTCAGCACAGAGGGATTAGATGCTTTAAGAATGGGTAGAATTGAGGTTTTACACAATACTGGCACGTGTTGCTGGTCGAGCGAGGATAGGAAAATGTCTGTAAAAACACCAGCCAATTGTTCAGCACAGTACTTTAACACCATCTCAAACATGTAATTATGCTTCCATTTGTTTTTACCTCCGACACAAAATTGTCTGAATCAAATCTTGAGAAGAAAACATTCAGTTCATTAGCCATGTTCTGGTCCTCATATCTCCTAAGGTCAGCACTGGGTTTTCCCCTGTCTATGTGGGGGGCACTAGCCATGGATTTAATCCCTTGCCAGGCCACCCTCTAGTTTCCTGAGGAGAGGGTCCTCTCCACCCTTTGCTTGTGTGCCTCCTTGTCCACCAGTGTCTGTCTTTTGATCTCACGTTGTACATCTCTTACATCCTGTCTGTTACCCTCAGCATAAACTGCCTTCTTCCTATTAAGTAGTGATTTTAGATGTTTTGATACCCAAGGCTTATTGTTAAGGAAGATTTTACAGGTTTTAGGAGGCACAACTGACTCAACACAGAAGTTTACATTGTCTGAAACATCTGTAACTTCATCAAGATCAGAGCTGCTGTTCTCAAAAACTTCCCACATAGTACAGTCAAACCACCCCTGGAGACCAAATACCTCCCACATAGTACAGTCAAAACACCCCTGGAGACCAAATACCTCCCACATAGTACGGTCAAACCACCCCTGGAGACCAAATACCTCCCACATAGTACAGTCAAACCACCCCTGGAGACCAAATACCTCCCACATAGTACAGTCAAAACACCCCTGGAGACCAAATACCTCCCACATAGTACAGTCAAAACACCCTGGAGACCAAATACCTCCCACATAGTACAGTCAAAACACCCTGGAGACCAAATACCTCCCACATAGTACAGTCAAACCACCCCTGGAGACCAAATACCTCCCACATAGTACAGTCAAACCACCCCTGGAGACCAAATACCTCCCACATAGTGTAACTGACAGTTAGACTTACAGGTTATGTCGTTGTCTTTTGTTTGAATTGTTTACGTGTCCGCTGTGCGGGGGAAATGATAATACAAGCGGAACTACGTAGCTAATACTGTTGTAACGGGGATCCTTATTGTAGCAACACACTTTTGGAGGGAAGGCAATCCTGCGCTGCGTTAGCTAAGTTTTCATGTCATCGGGTGTAGTTCATAAAGGTTGAAGAGTGTATGTTAGGATGAAGTTTGAATTCATGCCAGGAATAATAAGTGTGAAGTTTGATTTCCTCCCTTCTGTAATAAGCAGCCAATGAGGTATTTTTTCCTTTATTCATGTGTTTAATCTGAACCCGTTATAACGCCGGTTAAACTGTTATGTATGTAAGCACTTCAGAGTTATATCAAGCTTAACTGTATTTTTCATTTACTTTATAGTTCTCACGGAAGGTGATAATTCTGACTAAAACTACAGAATAAAGCCGCCAGTTAAAATCAAGGAACGGTTGTGCTCGTGGTTACTGAAGGGAGCTACACATAGTACAGTCAAAACACCCCTGGAGACCAAATACCTCCCACATAGTACAGTCAAAACACCCTGGAGACCAAATACCTCCCACATAGTACAGTCAAAACACCCCTGGAGACCAAATACCTCCCACATAGTACAGTCAAAACACCCTGGAGACCAAATACCTCCCACATAGTACAGTCAAAACACCCCTGGAGACCAAATACCTCCCACATAGTACAGTCAAACCACCCCTGGAGACCAAATACCTCCCACATAGTACAGTCAAAACACCCCTGGAGACCAAATACCTCCCACATAGTACAGTCAAAACACCCCTGGAGACCAAATACCTCCCACATAGTACAGTCAAAACACCCTGGAGACCAAATACCTCCCACATAGTACAGTCAAAACACCCCTGGAGACCAAATACCTCCCACATAGTACAGTCAAAACACCCTGGAGACCAAATACCTCCCACATAGTACAGTCAAAACACCCCTGGAGACCAAATACCTCCCACATAGTACAGTCAAAACACCCTGGAGACCAAATACCTCCCACATAGTACAGTCAAAACACCCCTGGAGACCAAATACCTCCCACATAGTACAGTCAAAACACCCTGGAGACCAAATACCTCCCACATAGTACAGTCAAAACACCCTGGAGACCAAATACCTCCCACATAGTACAGTCAAAACACCCCTGGAGACCAAATACCTCCCACATAGTACAGTCAAAACACCCTGGAGACCAAATACCTCCCACATAGTACAGTCAAAACACCCCTGGAGACCAAATACCTCCCACATAGTACAGTCAAAACACCCCTGGAGACCAAATACCTCCCACATAGTACAGTCAAAACACCCCTGGAGACCAAATACCTCCCACATAGTACAGTCAAAACACCCCTGGAGACCAAATACCTCCCACATAGTACGGTCAAAACACCCTGGAGACCAAATACCTCCCACATAGTACAGTCAAAACACCTCTGGAGACGAGTGATACTGTTGTCCTTCCAGATCTGGACAGACTGTCATGAAATTAAAATAACAGTCATAACCATTTTTTTTTTTAACACATTTGTGTAGAACTTCAATACAAAGTCAGGGCAAACCTGCAAATGAAGCACTAACTTCATTTCCTATAGGCTATAAGGACATCAACATCATACACTCAATGTCAACAGCCCACAGTCCGGTACCATACTGCATAAATCAGAATTTTGACTGCTACAGAGTTAAGTAGTCACCTAAAAACTGAACTCCAAACGTTAGTCTCCAGTGATGGTCAAGTGCCTATTCTGAGTGACAGGAAATAGACTTTATGACAAAGTTAAACATAACAACGTCCTGTGACCTATTGACCACTGCATATGAGTCAAATGGCGAGAGGTCAGTAGACAACATGAGTTGATGTGCAGCCAGAAACCACAGGGCATTGTTCTGGACCATACTCCTTTCTAGTACTTGTATTTATTGGTCTGGTTAAAAACATTGACCAGAAAAAAATGTGCCACAATAAATCGACAACTTTTCAAATGAGAAAGAGTTGCCTCCTATATTTTCTGACGGGTTTCCTGAATTTCTCTCACCTACTTATATAACTGAAAAAAAGACACTTAAATAGCGGATTATGTGTCATGCAACTAGGTAGGGCTGGCACAATTACCATATAACTGACGATTCTGGATCAAGACTGTCATGAAATTAAAATACTAGTCATAAGTTGTTTTTTTAATACAATTGTGTGGAACGAACAGCTAACTGAAGACAGGATGGACAGGCATTTGTGTGGAACGAACAGCTAACTGAAGACAGGATGGACAGGCATTTGTGTGGAACGAACAGCTAACTGAAGACAGGATGGACAGGCATGTGTGTGGAACGAACAGCTAACTGAAGACAGGATGGACAGGCATTTGTGTGGAACGAACAGCTAACTGAAGACAGGATGGACAGGCATTTGTGTGGAACGAACAGCTAACTGAAGACAGGATGGACAGGCATTTGTGTGGAACGAACAGCTAACTGAAGACAGGATGGACAGGCATTTGTGTGGAACGAACAGCTAACTGAAGACAGGATGGACAGGCATTTGTGTGGAACGAACAGCTAACTGAAGACAGGATGGACAGGCATGTGTGTGGAACGAACAGCTAACTGAAGACAGGATGGCCAGGCATTTGTGTGGAACGAACAGCTAACTGAAGACAGGATGGACAGGCATTTGTGTGGTTGATTCCGTTTCTGCCGTAACATGGACTCTTAACGTGATGAAACTTTGTTGATCCTTGCTAAAACAAGCAAACTAGACTTTGTTTGCCTAGGCAATGCCTCCCACAATGCAGCAGCACACACAGAAATAGAATGAATAGAACTTGGAACCTTTAACCCTGGCAAACTCATGGGTACACACAAAATGACTGCCTGATATTGTGATGCAATGTAGAATGTTCATTCAAATGATGATGACTGATGTGGCTCATGCAATGGAATGTATTTTTTGTACTGTCAGTTCGAGTTGACTCAACAAATATTTTAGCACATATTCTACTTCCTGCTTTGCTTCTAAAAAACAATGGAATTGTCATGGAAACGCTGGCTGGGGGGGGGGGGGGGGGGATTCTGTCTCCTCATTGTCCCTCTGTAAAATTAGCCTACATTTAGGCTATTAGTTATATGTGTATTTCACAATATGTTAAGGTAAAAATCTGAGTATAACGCCTGTATGGATGTCTACCCCAACACATGTTCATGCCATCTTTACCAATCAACTGCATTACAGTTAAAAACGACTAACTACCACCACCCATTTCTGTATGCTAGCTATGCTAACCAGCTTACTGTATACAAACGGGAGTTAGCATTTAGCAGTCTCTCCTAAACCTGAAAAGAGACAGCTTCTACATGTTATGCAGCGAAAACAGACACTTTGTTAGATCAGATTTGTTGAATGTGTGCCAATCTGGTCAATGTAACATCTGCATTCTATTATTGACCTCTACCGATTTACCTCGTCACTGCATCCGTGGCCAGTCCACACTTAAGCCATCATTGACTTGAATGGGTTTCCCCATTTTATTCATTATATTTCTATGGCAGCACATGCAGTCAGAAGAGGAGGAGAAAATGTGTGTAAATGTTTTCGTTTTTTCCCCGAACGGTTATTACAGACACCACAGTCATTTGGTTGGACAATTACAGTCCTCCCAAATTCCATGATCGTCACAGTCCCACGTGCAACACTGAAAACAGTGAAAACACAATGGCTTAAAAGTATTTATTCTAAGGATTAAATCCAATGAACAACTGCTTATGTAAAAAGGGCTTTACAAAATACATTTGATTGATTGATAGCACCATGCTAGCTTAATTGATTGATAGCACCATGCTAGCTTAATTGATTGATAGCACCATGCTAGCTTAATTGATTGATAGCACCATGCTAGCTTAATTGATTGATAGCACATGCTAGCTTAATTGATTGATAGCACCATGCTAGCTTAATTGATTGATAGCACCATGCTAGCTTAATTGATTGATAGCACCATGCTAGCTTAATTGATTGATAGCACCATGCTAGCTTAATTGATTGATAGCACCATGCTAGCTTAATTGATTGATAGCACCATGCTAGCTTAATTGATTGATAGCACCATGCTAGCTTAATTGAATGATAGCACCATGCTAGCTTAATTGATTGATAGCACCATGCTAGCTTAATTGATTGATAGCACCATGCTAGCTTAATTGATTGATAGCACCAAGACATGGCAGTAGAAAAACATTTTCATACTGAGATACATAAATGTGTGCTCCACCCTTACCTTGTGACAGGGCCCAGGCGGGAGTTGGGGCGGGAGGGTGTGTGTATGCTGTGTGATGGTGGCAGGATCCCTGGCCACCACTAGATCCACCGTCCCCAGGCTGCTGCAGGAGAGCGATGGCCTGATGCTGGGTGACACTCTGGTCCAGGGGCGTCCCGTTGATCACCAGGATCTGGTCGTTCTCCTGTATGCGCCCATCCCTACCGGCACATAGAACACAAATCAATCAAATGTATTTATAAAGCAATTTGTACATCAGAAATGGTCACTAAGTATTTTTACAGCAACCCCGCCTTGATCCCAAAGAGCAAGAAAACACAAAAGGTGTATTTACATTTTTTATATATTATAATGTACTTTTGAGACCCCCTTCTTCGTGGGATCCAATTGGTTGTTAAGAGTCTTGACTCATCGCTGCAACTCCCGTACGGACTCAGGGGAGGCGAAGGTCGAGAGCCGTGCGTCCTCTGAAACACAACCCCGCCAAGCCACACTGCTTCTTGACACAATGCCCACTTAACCCGGAAGCCAGCTGCACCAATGTGTCGGAGGAAACACCGTACACCTGGCGACCGTGTCAGCGTGCATGCGGCCCGGCCTGCCACAGGAGTTGCTACCAAGAAGTGTATCTTGTATGTTTTTTTCATGTAACGTTTACTGAACCAGGAAGTATTTTTAGAAGATTCTCATCTTTGCTCATATGACTTTTTCTAGAACGGTATGAGGTCTGTGTATCTCATTTTTGGCAGTGCCTTTACAAGCTGTGCTAATTTAACTACAAATGTCACTGCATACTCTTTGTTGTTAACATAAGCTGATAACAATCAGAAATGCTTCTGAGTGCATGCATGCTCAATTTAAAAAAAATGTTTCCTTTAAAAGGGGCTCTAATACGAGCTGTCAAACATTCTAAATCAGCATGAGTTATCCTTGACTAATATTGTGTTGGCTTGGTAAAGAGATTGAGGAAGGAGGAGCTGGTGAGAGAGTAGGCGGTACCTGTGTGCGATGCTCCTAGGCTGGACGTGTCTGATGAAGACCCCGTGGTCCCCTGTCCCTTCGGCCCTTAGGCTCACCACACTGAAGCCCAGGCCCCCAGACAAGGGCTTAGGCAGGCTGATGTGCTCTGTCTGCCTCCCCTACATCACAAGAAGACACAGTGAATAAATAGGTAATGAATTAATCATCACAGTCAAAACTTTAAAATAAAAATCCAAAAACACTCAAATTGCATTGGTGGGGGAAAAAATCTGAAATCAGGTCAACATTTACACATTGCAAATACCCAGGGAAAACCTTAAGCTACACTCACCAGCCGGTTTATTAGGTACACACATCTAGTACTGGTTCAGACGCCCCTTTGCCTCCAGAACAACCTGAATTATTCGTGCATGGATTCTACAAGTCGGAAACGTTCCACAGGGATGTTGGTCCCTGTGGCATCACGCAGTTGCTGCATATTGGACGGCGGTACACAACCACCACCAGCCTGTACCGTTAGCACCAGGCAGGATGGGTCCATGGACTCATGCTGCCTGCGCCAAATCCTGAATCGGGATTTGTCGGACCAGACAATGTTTTTCCACTCCTCGATTGTCCAAGGTTAATTGTTTACTCCATGTGTAACTCTGTGTTGTCTGTTCACACTGCTATGCTTTATCTTGGCCAGGTCGCAGTTGCAAATGAGATCTTGTTCTCAACTAGCCTACCTGGTTAAATAAAGGTGAAATAAAATAAATTAAAAAGGTAGGTGATTACGAGCCCACTTGAGCTGCTTCTTCTTGTTGTTTTCCGCTGATAGGAGTGGAACCTAGTGTGGTCGTCTGTTGCAAAATCCCATCAGTGACAAGAATTGACGAGTTGTGCGTTCAGAGATGACGCTGGGAGAATTGGCCATTCTCTTTCATCAACAAGCGGTTTTCGCCCACAGGTCTTCCGCTAACTGGATGGTTTTTGTTTGTCACACCATTCTCTGGAAACCCTAGACACTGTGGTGTGTGAAAAGCCCAGGAGGGTGTCAGTTTCTGAGACGCTGGATCCGGCACGCCTGGCATCGACGATCATACCACGCTCAAAGTCGATTAAGTTAACTCGTTTTGCCCATTGTAACGTTGAATCGAACAGTAACTGAATGCCTTGATTCCCGTCTTCCAGCTTTACATAGCAAGCCACCTAATAAACTGTCCGGTGAATGTATATCTCCACCAACAGCAGTAGGCCTACATAATCAACAGGGAAGCTTGGTGCTTTCCCAGAAGCTTGGCTGGTGTGTAAAACGCACAAATTCAGGCAAACAAATATGTATGTCGCATAAAACTTACCTCATTCTTACAAATACAGTGCCTTGCGAAAGTATTCGGCCCCCTTGAACTTTGTGACCTTTTCCACATTTCAGGCTTCAAACATAAAGATATAAAACTGTATTTTTTTGTGAAGAATCAACAACAAGTGGGACACAATCATGAAGTGGACCGACATTTATTGAATACTTCAAACTTTTTAACAAATCATAAACTGAAAAATTGGGCGTGCAAAATTATTCAGCACCTTTACTTTCAGTGCAGCAAACTCTCTCCAGAAGTTCAGTGAGGATCTCTGAATGATCCAATGTTGACCTAAATGACTAATGATGATAATACAATCCACCTGTGTGTAATCAAGTCTCCGTATAAATGCACCTGCACTGTGATAGTATAAGAGGTCCGTTAAAAGCGCAGAAAGCATCATGAAGAACAAGGAACACACCAGGCAGGTCCGAGATACTGTTGTGAAGAAGTTTAAAGCCGGATTTGGATACAAAAATAATTCCCAAGCTTTAAACATCCCAAGGAGCACTGTGCAAGCGATAATATTGAAATGGAAGGAGTATCAGACCACTGCAAATCTACCAAGACCTGGCCGTCCCTCTAAACTTTCAGCTCATACAAGGAGAAGACTGATCAGAGATGCAGCCAAGAGGCCCATGATCACTCTGGATGAACTGCAGAGATCTACAGCTGAGGTGGGAGACTCTGTCCATAGGACAACAATCAGTCGTATATTGCACAAATCTGGCCTTTATGGAAGAGTGGCAAGAAGAAAGCCATTTCTTAAAGATATCCATAAAAAGTGTTGTTTAAAGTTTGCCACAAGCCACCTGGGAGACACACCAAACATGTGGAAGAAGGTGCTCTGGTCAGATGAAACCAAAATTGAACTTTTTGGCAACAATGCAAAACGTTATGTTTGGCGTAAAAGCAACACACCATCCCCACTGTCAAACATGGTGGTGGCAGCATCATGGTTTGGGCCTGCTTTTCTTCAGCAGGGACAGGGAAGATGGTTAAAATTGATGGGAAGATGGATGGAGCCAAATACAGGACCATTCTGGAAGAAAACCTGATGGAGTCTGCAAAAGACCTGAGACTGGGACGGAGATTTGTCTTCCAACAAGACAATGATCCAAAACATAAAGCAAAATCTACAATGGAATGGTTCAAAAATAAACATATCCAGGTGTTAGAATGGCCAAGTCAAAGTCCAGACCTGAATCCAATCGAGAATCTGTGGAAAGAACTGAAAACTGCTGTTCACAAATGCTCTCCATCCAACCTCACTGAGCTCGAGCTGTTTTGCAAGGAGGAATGGGAAAAAAGTTCAGTCTCTCGATGTGCAAAACTGATAGAGACATACCCCAAGCGACTTACAGCTGTAATCGCAGCAAAAGGTGGCGCTACAAAGTATTAACTTAAGGGGGCTGAATAATTTTGCACGCCCAATTTTTCAGTTTTTGATTTGTTAAAAAAGTTTTAAATATCCAATAAATGTCGTTCCACTTCATGATTGTGTCCCACTTGTTTTTGATTCTTCACAAAAAAATACACTTTTATATCTTTATGTTTGAAGCCTGAAATGTGGCAAAAGGTCGCAAAGTTCAAGGGGGCCGAATACTTTCGCAAGGCACTGTATATAGATATTACTGCATTAGAGAGAGTACACAGATGTTTCGGCTTTACAGCCTTCTTCAGTGTGTAGGTACAATGTTATTTAATTCAAAACAGCATTTGTAAAGAACTACAGATGAACAGCAGGTGTTTCTAATCAGGGTTGACACTCATCTGCCAATCAGGGAAGTGGCTTTTCTACCCTAACTGTATTCAAATGAGTCAAAGAGATACAGAATTATAGGTTATGGGAGCAGGCACGAAGGGCAATTCACAAATCAATTGCCCCAGATGTCTGCTCACCTAAATACATCACATCATGAGATCGCCCACCACAAAGGACATAATGCACTGCAGTTCATAAACATGTGGGGCCAACTCATAAGCTAAATGCAAAATCTGATATGGACAGTGTTCTTGTATAACAGTCTAAATGTGGCTCGTAGGAAGGAGGTGAAATCGAATTCTTTGTTTAAACCGTGTGGAGATAAAGAATGTGATTTATATAGCCACAGTATTTTGTTGTCATAGTTACCTCCTCTACGTGCTGGATGAACTTTTTCCATCCCGACTCAACACAATTCATTAATAGAATGATTCTGTTCTATAAAGTGTCTCGCAACTGGCGAGGTGATATCTTGACATCTAATAGCGGATTTATGTTCTCCAAGACGTACTTTCAAGGCGGAGGATGTTTTTCCAATATAAATCTTACTACAAGAACACTAACATATAAATAACTCCTTTAGTAGTGCAAGTTACACACAACTTTATCTTATAGGTCCTAGAAGTCTGAGGGCAAACAAAGTTAAAACATTTCCTTATGGTGCAACAAGAGACACACGATCTACAGGGGAAGCATCCTTTTCTCTCTGACCCCGTCTGATTTAACCAATATGTTGGATTGGCAGATGAGCGGAAACCCTAATTAGAGGCACCAGCTGCTCATCCGTTGTTCTTTGTAAATGCTGTTTTGAATGAAAGAAAATTGTACCTATACACTGAAGGCGGCTGTAAAGCTGAAACATCTGTGTACCCTATCCCTGATGCAGTAAAACAATTACAAGCATTTAACCTCTGTTTTCCCTACATAAAACACCCAGGTAAAACTATTTAAACCCATATTGTCTTGATTCTCCACCAATTACAGCACACCAACACACAAATGACAGTCTACTCTAAAACCATCATCTCTCCACCGCGGAGTATCCTAGCTAGCTGGGACCATAGCATCAGGTGGGCGGTGTGTGTGGGCAGAACCGGTGCAGCCACCCACCTTAGCGGAGGTGCAGAACCATCTCTGGAGCTGGTCGGGGGAGGCAAGGGCCGAGCCGTTGGACAACACAGTGCCGGGGCTGGACGTGCACAGGCTGCTGGCTGGGCGGCTGGCACTGACGATCATCTGGCCCTTCCTAGAGAAGCTGAAATCACTGCAGGTGTCTGGAGGCATGCAGTTCAGCTGGGGGGGAGGAGAGGAGGAGGAGAGGGAGGTTTGGTGTGTCATTTCACAGTAGAGGAGGATACAAAGAAAGCTAAGGTAGAGCGGCTTTGTTTACTGTTTACAAAAATTCAGTAGAATCATTTAATTGAATGTGATTGTGAACTAAGATAGTTCAGAGACATCTATTTCGATAAAGCCACACAAAAAAAAGTCTCCAAGGAAACGCAGACATTCTAAGCTGCTTTCGTTCACCAACAACCGTAAGACACATTCTTTCACATATTAGCACTACTGTAGGGTGGGGGGCAATAAAATCCTCTGCAGCAGCTCTGGCCGGTCCCAAACAGGTACTGCATTAATGACTCACATTGTGGAAAGTTATCAGTCTCCTTGCTCATTTTGCCCGGGCTGACGACGCAGCCTTCCTCCACCATTTCATCAATACATCTCGGACAAGGCACTTACTCAAGCCGCGCCAGTAGATATTAAAGCTTGATAGATGCACAGAAAAGCCCCTCCGCCACCTCCGCCTTGCTATCACGCCATACATTTTTACCTGAAGCATTCATAGACACTCGGCTGACCTTCGCAGCACTTAGAATATGAAGGCAGGCATTGGTTAATGCCATTATCTTAATTTGGCATGTGGATAGTTTATTTTAAGGGTTCTTTTTTTACGTCAATAATAATGCAACCTGAATACAAATGAATTGGGAGTGTGGCTGGGCGGTTTTTCCCATGCCTCCTTTTAACCACAAGTACAAGGTTTAGAATGCTGTGTTCTGTAGACTTAAAGCACACTGACATTGAGTGGTTTTACCATTTCATCACAATCTGAAATGTTACATATTCCAAAACCAGGTTCATTTGTTGCTAAAGTGCTGTGAAAGTATTTGCCCCCTTTCTAATTATATTCTTTTGCGTATTTTTTTATACTATATGTTATCAGATCTTCAACCGTAACCTACTGTAATGTTAGATAAATGGAACCTGAGTGAACAAATAACACAAATGACATACCTATTTCATTAATTTCATAAACAAAATTATTCCTCTGTGTGAAAAATGTATTGCCCCCTTACTCTCAATAACTGGTTGTGCCACCTTTAGCTGCAATGACTCCAACACTTCCTGTAGTTTTTAATCAGTCTCTCACATCTCTGTGGAGGAAATTTGGACCACTCCTCCATGCAGAAGTGCTTTAACTAAACAACATTTGTGGGTTTTCAAGCATGAACTGCTCGTTTTAAATACTGCCACAACATCTCAATTAGGATTAGGTCTGGTCTTTCACTTCCATTCCAAAACTTCAAATTTGTTGCTTTTTAGCCATTTTCATGTAGACTTGATTGTGTGTTTTAGATCATTGTCTTGCTGCATGTAAGCTCAAGTAAGCCCACATATAATAGCAGAACAGTTGGCTTAATCATAGTATAATCATAAGTGGCCACATGGGGTGGCAGGTAGCCTAGTGGTTAGAGCGCTGGGCCGGTAACCCGAAGGGTTGCTGACAAGGTAAAAATCTGTCGTTCTGCCTCTGTGCAAGGCAGTTAACCCACTGTTCCCAGGCACCGAAGACACAGATGTTGATTATGGCAACCCCCCGCACCTCACTGATTTAGAGGGGTTGGGTTAAATACAGAAGACACAATTCAGTTGAATGCATTCAATTGTACAACTGACAAGGTATCCCGCTTTCCCTCACTAATGAAATCTCCTATGTGCTATTCACAAGCCATGGGTCTTACTATTAGGTTTTCCCTTTCTCTGCAGGTATTCAGCATTACCTGGTCTTTGAGTTGTTTGATTGAATGCTGCAGTGTGAGGATGTGTCCTAGCAGTGGGCTCTGTAGAGCATCCCTCAGCACCCCCAGCCTCTCACTGTGGGTCCACTCCTCCCTCTGGGCCATCTTGGCCTGCAGCCGCTCCAAAGCCTGCAATACCTGCTGGCGCTCCACTGTGGAGACTGACACACACATCATAAACACACAGCCCCATGTGCTCGTGTACACACACACACACACACAGACACACACACACAATGTTGCTTATGAAAAAGTTCATTTGTATCACATTTATATCCAGTACTGTTCATAAAACAGTTCAATAATGGGAGCAGACTTAAATGTACCTGTTGGGACATTTTCATACATTGTCCTAACTCTGTCTCAGAGTATCTTTGTGATGCAGCCTGTGAGGAAGCAGGGCAAGTTTACATGAAAAACAAAGCTCATAACAACAATTCTAATCATCTTTAGGCAGATGATAATGTATCGAATAAAAGGCCTATGAAGAACAATTAGTGATCGCCTCCATTACTACGGAGTACAAGGCCGTACTGCTTTTGAGCTGGGTCCATCAAGTTGGCTAAGCATCATCACAATACAGCCCTTTTGCAACACTTCACAATACAACACTAAAAGTATAGGTTCAAATATTTGTGAGAAATACACAAATTGTCCTTCTGTCAGTCAGCAAGCCATCAGCATGGGTTAACTATTTACATAGCCAGTGGTAAACAAGTTTCGACAGGTAAACTAAGCCACGTTTATATTTGCCAAGTAACACAAATGCCACAGATGTCTCAAGTTAACAAGCCACAGCAAATGTGTTAGCTAAACCCAAAAGAAGATAAAACTAGCTAACTAGCTACTAAATTATCTAGCTAAAGGAAGAGATATGACTTTGTTCCACCCTACCGGTACAGCGGAAGTTAATAAATGAACCCGCCCCTTACCTGAACCAGGATGTAAAGTTTTAAAAGAATCAGTGGGGCGAGAGAAAAATAACGAACTGGAGAAACTGCTCCACAAAAATCACTGAACTATCACTTTGTTTGTGAGCAAGGTTTAAGCTGTGAGAGCCCTCTAAATGTAGAGGTGTAGTTAACGTTAGCAAACACTTGCTTTGCTTTACAATCAGCAGGTGCACATCATCATCTCTTTCTGTCCAGCGAACTAGCATAGCTAGTCTAAATCTATGAACTAAACTTTTGCTTTAAGTGTAGGTTTTCTTTAACAGGAGCTTAGTCTGAACATCAAATAACTCCATAAAACAACTTTTAAATGAGCTTCTCGAAATGTTCCGCTAACTTCAGTGAGTCAGCTAGCTACAGTCAGTAGCAGCCAATTTAAATGAGTCAGCTACTGTTCTATTTAGCTAACATTAGCCAGCTGTTGCGATACAGAAACTGATTTGCTAGCTAACATGTTTTTGCATACAATTTTTTGTTTTATTTCACCTTTATTTAACCAGGTAGGCTAGTTGAGAACAAGTTCCCATTTACAACTGTGACCTGGCCAAGAGCAAGGCAGTGCAACACAAACAACAACAGAGTTACACATGTAATAAACAAACGTACAGTCAATAACACAATATAAAATATATATATACAGTGTGTGCAAATGGGGTAAGATTATCCTACTACAATGATACATTAATTTAATTTCTATTGAGCACTTGCATTGTAACAATCTCATAGCTTAACCTGTTCAGATGTTTCAGTTAAACTACTTTTAACGTTGAAAACAAGTCTTACTGGTACGAATTCACAAGGTTTTGGTTTTGGACTCAGACAGAGGTTTAAAAACGATGTCACGTGACCGAGTGGGCGCGTTGTCAACATGGCGTTTCCCGGAAGTCGGCTGTTCTCTTTACGGACCATGTCGTTGGTCATTTTGTTTTACTGTACGTATTGCCATTTCCAATTTGTTCTCGCAAATGATGTCGATAGTTGTGAAAGTCTACGCCTGGGACAATATCCTTTTATACGTGATTACTTGCAAATCACGAAAATATGACAGGGTTTTCATGCACGCTAGCTAGCTAATGTTACCTGGCTAACTGACGTTAGCATGCATTTATTTAGCTAGCTAGCAAACATAAGCCTGCATGTTGTGTACTTTTGGAAAATATAACTAATCCGATTTTGAAACAGATGAATAGTATAGCTATGTTTTCTCGTCTATATTCACCAGTCATCTTCCATGTAACGTTAACTCTTGGCAAGAGTCTTGTTTTTTCATCAAGATATGTTCTCGGGTCTTTATTGACCGCATGTTTCATTATGTGTAAGATAGATAACTAACGCCACTATTCTGTCAACCATTATTCATTGGTATGCATTTTTGTAATGTCATGTGGATATGTTCCCTTGAACGATGCTGATGACTGAATGGATGAATATACAGTACCAATCAAAAGTTTGGACATGCCTACCTATTCCATTTTTTTAGTTTTACTATTTGTTTTACATTGTAGAATAATAGTGAAGACATAACTGTGAAATAACACATTTTAGATTCTTCAAAGTAGCCACACTTTGCCTTGATGACAGCTTTGCACACTCTTGACATTCTCTCAACCAGCTTCTTGAGGTAGCCAACTGGAATGCATTTCAGTTAACATGTGTGCCTTGTTAAAAGTTTATTTCCTTCTTAATGTGTTTGAGCCAATCAGTTGTGTTGTGACAAGGTAGGGGTGGTTTACAGAAGATAGCCCTATTTGGTAGAAAATAAAGTCCATATTATGGCAAGAACAGCTCAAATAAGCAGAGAAACAACAGCCCATTGTTACTTGATGAAATGAAGGTCAGTCATTCTGGAAAATTTCAGGAACTTTGAAAGTTTCATCAAGTGCAGTCGCAAAAACCATCAAGCACTGATGAAACTGTCTCATGAGGACCTCCACAGGAAAGGAAGAGGATAAGTTCATTAGAGTAACAGCCTCAGAAATTGCAGCCCAAATAAATACTTCAGAGTTCAACTAACAAAAAAATCTCAACATCAACTTTTCAGAGGAGACTGTGTGAATCAGGCCTTCATGGTCGAATTTCTGCAAAGTAACCCCTACTAAAGGACACCCATAAGAAGAGGAGACTTGCTTGGGCCAAGAAACACGAGCAATGGACATTAGACCAGTGGAAATATGTCTTCTGGTCTGATTATTTTTTTGGTTGCAACCGCCATGTATTTGTGAGACGCAGAGCAGGTGAACGGATTATCTCCATGTGAGGTTCCCACGTGAAGAATGGAGGAGGAGGTTTGGGGGTGCTTTGCTGGTGATACTGTCAGTGATTTATTTAGAATTCAAGGCACACTTAACCAGCATGGCTACCACAGCATTCTGCAGCGATACGCCATCCCATCTGTTTTGCGCTTAGTGGGACTATCATTATTTTTTCAACAGGACAATGGCCCAACACACATCCAGGCTGTGCAAGGATCATTTTTCCAAGAAGGCGAGTGATGGAGGACTCCCGAGTGGCGCAGCGGTCTAAGGCACTGCATCTCAGTGCTAAAGGCGCTACTACAGACCCTGGTTCGATTCACAACCAGCCGTGATTGGGAGTCCAATAGGGCGGCGCATAATTGGCCCAGTGTCGTCCGGGGTAGGCCGTCATTGTAAATAAGAATTTGTTCTTAACTGACTTGCGTAGTGAAATAAAGGTTAAATAAGGGCTATTTGACCAAGAAGGAGAGTGATTGTGCTGCATCAGATGACCCGGCCTCCACAATCCCCTGACCTCAACCCAATTGAGATGGTTTGGGATGAGTTGGACCACAGAGTGAAGGAAAAGCAGCCAGCAAGTGCTCAGCATATGTGGGAACTCCTTCAAGACTGTTGGAAAAGCATTCCAGATGAAGCTGGTTGAGAGAATGCAAAGCTGTCAAGACAAATGGTGGCTACTTTGAAGAATCTAAAATATATTTTGATTTGTTTAACACTAAACAAATCAAAACTTTTGACTGGTACTGTATAACCTGACAAGCACAATTTGTTAGATATCATGTTACATTATCTACTATGCTGTGGATGACAGTTGATACTTTGTTGTTGCCTTAATACTGTTCAAGTATATTTGTAAAGAACCAAGGATAGATGATGCCACTCAAGAACCTGAGAATTGCAAGGACATGATTGCTTGGGGTAAGTGGTTCTGGTTGTGTGATGTATAATATACTTTAGAAACATTTTAACGCAATATGTAATGTGTTGGTTTCATGGGCTTAAATAAAATATCCCAGAAATGTTCCAAATGCACAAAAAACGTATTTCTCTCAAATGTTGGCAACAAATTTGTTTACATCCCTGTTAGTGAGCATTTCTCCTTTGTCAAGATAATCCATCCAACTGACAGGTGTGGCATATCAAGAAACTGATTAAACAGCATGATCATTACACAGATGCACCTTGTGCTGGGAACAATAAAAGGCCATTCTAAAATGTGCAGTTTTGGAACACAATACAATGCCACAGATGTATCAAGTTTTGAGGGAGCGTCCAATTGGCATGCTGACTGTAGGATTGTCCACCAGAGCTGTTGCCAGAGAATTTAATGTTAATTTCTCGACCATAAGTAGTGTTTTAGAGAATTTGGCAGTACGTCCAGTTGGCCTGACAACTGTAGAACACATGTAACCAAGCCAGCCCAGGACCCTCACATCCACTTTCTTCACCTGTGGGATGAGACCAACCATCTGGACAGGTGATGAAACTGTGGGTTTGCACAACTGAAGAATTTCTGCGCAAACTGTCAGAAACCGTCTCTGGGAAGCTCATCTTCGTGCTCATTGTCCTCACCAGTGTCTTGACCTGACTGCAGTTTGGCATCATAACAGACTGCACACCTTCAATGTGCTCTTCATGGATAAATCCCGGTTTCGACTGTCCTGGGCAGGTGACAGACAGCATCGTGTGGTCGAGCGGTTTGCTGATGTCAACTTTGTAACCATGGTGGTCAGATAAAGGTATGGACAGGCATAAGCTACAGACGACAAACACAATTGCATTTTATCAATGGCAATTTGAATGCACAGAGATACTGTGAAGAGATCCTGAGGCCCATTGTCGTGCCATTCATCGACCACCATCAGCTCATGTTGCAGCATGATAATGCACGGCCCAATGTCACAAGGATCTGTACACAATTCCTGGAATCTGAAAATGTCCCAGTTCTTCCATTGCCTGCATATTTTTATTTTATATATTTAACCTTTATTTGACTAGGCAAGTCAGTTAAAGAACAAATTCTTATTTACAATGACAGCCTACCGCGGAACAGTGGGTTAACTGCCTTGTTCAGGGGGAGAATGACAGATTTTTACCTTGTCTGCTTGGGGATTCGATCCAGCAACCTTTCTGTTATTGACCCAACACACTAACCACTAGGCTACCTGTCACCAGACATGTCACCCATTGAGCATGTTTGGGATGCTCTGGATCGATGTGTACGACAGCGTGTTCCAGTTCCCGTTCCCATCAATATCCAGCAACTTCGCACAGCCATTGAAGAGGAGTGGGACAAAATTCCACTGGCCACAATCAACAGCCTGATCAACTCTATGTGATGGAGATGTGTGCATGACCACATGGGGGTCTCATCAGATACTGACTGTTTTTCTGATCCACGCCCCTACTTTTTTTTTTGTTGGTATGTGTGACCAACAGATGCATATCTGTATTCCCAGTCATGTGAAATCCATAGATTAGGGCCTAGTTAATGGATTTAAGTTGACTGGTTTCCTTATATGAACGGTAACTCAGTAAAATCTTTGAATTTGTTGCATGTTGTTTATTTTTGTTCATTGTAATAATAATATGGCGTTTAGCACCCACCATCTCAGATTGTTCTGAAATCGTTTCTGTAGTTAGATAAGCATTCCTGAAACATCTTTTTTTATTTTTTATTTTAAAGATTTGTATGATTCATTTAGTATTCAATAAATATAGTATGTTATGTTTTTCTAAGAATTAGTAAGACATGAGGATTCCAAAGACATTTTTAGAAGCCACCCACGGACCCCCCCCCATGCCAATCCCACCCCAAGAACGAGTATATAGCATCAGTTCCAATTCCCCCACCCCAATGTTAAAAGGGATAGTTAACCCAAATTACAAAGTTACACTGGTTTCCTTACCTTGTCCATAGACTGCTTACAGGGTATGGCAGCAACCTATGCTTTGGTTTTGTTTACTTGGCCACTGTTTCAAATGGTAACTTTTTAGCATTTTGTGGCACCAATCCAATGCAAGTCAATGTTATCTATATTAGCATTTTCTCGCTTCCTATCCATCTATAAGTAACATCCATTGAGTTACGCAATACATTTCTAGATACTTTAGGATGATTTGAACATGACATGTGACAATGCTAATGGAGGTACCATTGACTTGCATTGGGTTTGTGGCACAAATTCTAAGAAGTTAGCATTTCAAACAGTGGCCAACAAAACCAAAGCATATGTTTCTGCCATACCTTGTCAACAGACTGCTTACAGGGTAAGAAACAATGTCATTTAGTCATTTGGGTGAACTATCCATTTAACATTGAGGGTGGGGGTTCGGGGGTCTTGAAACTTTAACTTAATAGTAGGAACAGCTCCGTCTAGTGGTCAGAATCCGGTAATATCCGGATGTAAGATGGGACATTAACCTAACAACTTAAATGACAAATTTCTAAGAACAGGGGTAAAACAAACATCACCAAATTCCCTGGTAATACATTGAATAGTATGAAGAAACAACACTTAGAGCCGCAGCTCCATACTACTGGTCAGACACAGAACTGATACTATATACCAATTGTTGGGGTGGGATTGGCGTGGGTAGTCCGTGGGTGGCTGTTGACCAATGTCTAACTCATAGTCAGAACAAAGTTCGGTCCAAAATTGGATGTTAGGTACTATATTTATTGAGTATTATATGAATCCTAAAAAGAGAAATGGCCAATTTGGATGCAATCAATGAGCTTAATGATTGCTAATCATATCTGTTTCTAACATCAATTATTTTAGAACAATCTTAGATGATGGGTGGTGAAATCCTCTTTTGTGCTTTTTGAGTTTGTACGACCATTAGTCTTTCATGCACACATTTTACGTACGGAAGGTCCCAGGAATAGAACCCACTATCCTGGTGTGGCAAGCGTCATGGTCTACCAACTGAGCTACAGAGGACCACCATAATGATTGGTTCTAATAGATTCTCCATCTACTTTGGGAATTAGAATGTAGTTGACACAGTATATGCATGGAGGTACCACGTAGCCTAACTCAAATTGAAAGACTAATTTGCAGGGACAAGAAATTATAATAGGTAGCCCTGATAGGTCATTTAGGTCCTGGTTCTTAACTGTCATAATATTTTGTAATACTTTTATCAATGTGTATTTCCATTAGAATCTACACAAATTGAAACCCACATAACTGCTGTTCTGTGTTGCTTTGTCCTAAACCATCTGTTGTGGTTTTCAGTGGAATGCCTACCTTCTCCAAATGTCAGCTGCCGCTTGTCCAATGGGACGGAGTTTCGATTCAGCGGAGAGGAAGTGGGCTTTAACAAAAGCCTCCCTTGCAGGAATGTGTATGTACAGTACCAGGCACTGTGGAAGTGTTGCACATGTACACCCAGTATGCCAAACATTAGGAACAATTTCCTAATATTGACTTCCACCCCCTTTGCCCTTAGAACAGCCTTAATTTGTCGGGTTATGGACTCTACAAGGTGTCGAAAGTGTTCCACAGGGATGCTGGCCCATGTTGACTCCAATGCTTCCCACAGTTGTCTAGTTGGCTGGATGTCCTTTGGGTGGTGGACCATTCTTGATACACACAGGAAACTGTTGAGCGTGAAAAACCCAGTAACATTGCAGTCCTTGACACAAACCAGTATGCCTTGCACCTACTACCACACCCCGTTCAAAGGCCCCATACTACCATACCCCGTTCAAAGGCCCCTACTACCACACCCCGTTCAAAGGCCCCATACTACCACACCCCGTTCAAAGGCCCCTACTACCACACCCCGTTCAAAGGCCCCATACTACCACACCCCGTTCAAAGGCCCCATACTACCACACCCCGTTCAAAGGCCCCTACTACCACACCCCGTTCAAAGGCCCCTACTACCACACCCTGTTCAAAGGCCCCTACTACCACACCCCGTTCAAAGGCCCCTACTACCATACCCCGTTCAAAGGCCCCATACTACCATACCCCGTTCAAAGGCCCCTACTACCACACCCTGTTCAAAGGCCCCTACTACCATACCCCGTTCAAAGGCCTCATACTACCACACCCCGTTCAAAGGACCCTACTACCACACCCCGTTCAAAGGCCCCATACTACCACACCCCGTTCAAAGGCCCCATACTACCACACCCCGTTCAAAGGCCCCATACTACCACACCCCGTTCAAAGGCCCCATACTACCACACCCCGTTCAAAGGCCCCTACTACCACACCCCGTTCAAAGGCCCCTACTACCATACCCCGTTCAAAGGCCTCATACTACCACACCCCGTTCAAAGGCCCCTACTACCACACCCCGTTCAAAGGCCCCATACTACCATACCCCGTTCAAAGGCCCCATACTACCATACCCCGTTCAAAGGCCCCTACTACCACACCCCGTTCAAAGGCCCCATACTACCATACCCCGTTCAAAGGCCCCATACTACCATACCCCGTTCAAAGGCCCCATACTACCATACCCCGTTCAAAGGCCCCATACTACCACACCCCGTTCAAAGGCCCCATACTACCACACCCCGTTCAAAGGCCTCATACTACCACACCCCGTTCAAAGGACCCTACTACCACACCCCGTTCAAAGGCCCCATACTACCACACCCCGTTCAAAGGCCCCATACTACCACACCCCGTTCAAAGGCCCCTACTACCACACCCCGTTCAAAGGCCCCTACTACCACACCCCGTTCAAAGGCCCCTACTACCACACCCCGTTCAAAGGCCCCATATACCATACCCCGTTCAAAGGCCCCTACTACCATACCCCGTTCAAAGGCCCCTACTACCATACCCCGTTCAAAGGCCCCATACTACCACACCCCGTTCAAAGGCCCCTACTACCACACCCTGTTCAAAGGCCCCTACTACCACACCCTGTTCAAAGGCCCCTACTACCACACCCCGTTCAAAGGCCCCTACTACCATACCCCGTTCAAAGGCCCCATACTACCATGCCCCGTTCAAAGGCCCCTACTACCACACCCCGTTCAAAGGCCCCATACTACCATACCCCGTTCAAAGGCCCCATACCACCATACCCCGTTCAAAGGCCCCATACTACCATACCCCGTTCAAAGGCCCCTACTACCACACCCCGTTCAAAGGCCCCATACTACCATACCCCGTTCAAAGGCCCCATACTACCATACCCCGTTCAAAGGCCCCTACTACCACACCCTGTTCAAAGGCCCCTACTACCACACCCCGTTCAAAGGCCCCTACTACCATACCCCGTTCAAAGGCCCCATACTACCATACCCCGTTCAAAGGCCCCTACTACCATACCCCGTTCAAAGGCCCCATACTATCACACCCCGTTCAAAGGCCCCATATACCATACCCCGTTCAAAGGCCCCATACTACCACACCCCGTTCAAAGGCCCCATACTACCATACCCCGTTCAAAGGCCCCATACTACCATACCCCGTTCAAAGGCCCCTACTACCACACCCCGTTCAAAGGCCCCTACTACCACACCCCGTTCAAAGGCCCCTACTACCACACCCCGTTCAAAGGCCCCATACTACCATACCCCGTTCAAAGGCCCCATACTACCATACCCCGTTCAAAGGCCCCTACTACCACACCCCGTTCAAAGGCCCCTACTACCACACCCCGTTCAAAGGCCCCTACTACCACACCCCGTTCAAAGGCCCCATACTACCATACCCCGTTCAAAGGCCCCTACTACCATACCCCATTCAAAGACCCCTACTACCATACCCCGTTCAAAGGCCCCATATACCATACCCCGTTCAAAGGCCCCATATACCATACCCCGTTCAAAGGCCCCATACTACCACACCCCGTTCAAAGGCCCCTACTACCACACCCTGTTCAAAGGCCCCTACTACCACACCCCGTTCAAAGGCCCCTACTACCACACCCTGTTCAAAGGCCCCTACTACCACACCCCGTTCAAAGGCACTTACATCTTTTGTCTTGACCTTTCACCCTCTGACTGGCTCACACACAATCCATGTATCAATTGTTTAAATGCTTAAACATCCGTCTTTAAGCCGTCTCCTCCCCTTCATCTACACTGATTTGAAGTGAATTTAACACGCGACATCAATAAGGGATCATAGCTTTCACCTGGATTCACCTGGTCAGGTGTTCTTAATGTTTTGTATAGTCTGTATCAGACCATAGCAAAAAGTTCTAGCTATGATGACCCTGAACATGTTTTATTTTCAATTGATATTGATTAGGCTAAATCATATACCATCATATGTGATGTTTTTGTACAAATGTGAAACATTATTGAACTGTTTTGAGATAGCATGTTATTTCCTTACAGGAGCGGGTACTCCTACAAAGTAGCGGTGGCCCTGTCGCTCTTCCTGGGATGGTTAGGAGCAGATCGCTTCTACTTGGGATACCCAGCTTTAGGTACAGTCTGACTGTTGTTATTGCTGTTCAATAACTGACATGGGGGTGCAATGGATGAATTTATATTATATTTATAAGTAGATTCATTTTCAAATCCTATCTGCTGCTAACAAACCGGTCTAAATACAATGAAAGATTTTCTTTGTAATTGTTTTTGTAAAAAAAAGGAAGAACACATGTTGAAATGCATGACTAGCTACCCATTCATTTATTGGATTTATTCATATTAGACAGTTTGAAAAGATCTACTGGTTTTGGACAGAAACGCAACTTGCATGTTTGTGGATTAGTATAAAGTAGACCATTTATCAAAGTTGAGCATTAATCAATGAAGCAGGTTTATAAGAAACAGAGGGTCACTACTTCCTGTGAGGACCTGAAAGAAACCACTATTACATGACATTATAAAACAGTGGTAAACTCAGACACTGGAGTGAAACACTGCTGTTTCTTCCCTTTCCTTTATTCTTGTTCTTAATTAGGCACCTGCAAGATTACAAAGTGTCTGGTGGCTGAAAGCCCTGCCTTGTTTTCTTTTGGGGGGGGGGGGGGTTTAGTTTTTCCAACTAGCATGGAGTACTTTGGCATCGCAGAGCCACACTGAGGACAGGCATGAGCCGGCTTTAGAGGCTGCACTGAGCAACACCTGGCCTGGTTTGGCACGGTTGGCTTGGGCATCACCATGGAACGGTGGCTTATTAAGTGGGCTTCTGCTTTGTAGAGTAGCCACCCGACTGGCATCGTTTTTAAAAACGTCCACCCTGGAATCAACAAAGCTACCCCTGTTACCTCCCAATGGAGCAATTTACAATAGTGTTAACAATTATTTGGAGTTGGTGTTTCCATAATTTGCCTGCAATTCAGATTCTCTGTGGTTTAGCTGTGTGTGTGTGTGTACGTGCGTGTGTGTGTCAGTGAGCTAGTGAGTGCCAGTAGTCATTGCCCAGTGATGCAGTGAGTACGCCCCGACATGCAGTAGTGTCATCTCCGGATCTACCTTAAAGTTATGTTACATAGTTATGTCGTAAGCTAGTGACCGTGTGAATGTTAACAGGATGATGTGTTTAGTTGAATGACCTGCTCGCCGTGCTCTGTGTTTTCATACATCCAATTCACACCCTCAGCTGCTCACAGCGGCTCAGTTGCACAAATTCATGTTTACTCTTCTCTGCTCCTCTCAACGATAAAGACCTGTTATTCCCAATCCTCAAAGTTGTTTTGGACACAAAGTTGACTTGGCACGATTTCCCTCTGAAAGCAAATCAGGCAGCAAACAACTAAACACCCAATACCCACACACCCAATACCCACACACCCAATACCCACACACCCAATACCCACACACCCACATAGCCTCTCCACTCCGCCGCTCAGCAGTCAAAGAGTTCAGTATCGTTCACCTTTGCCTCGCAAGTTAATTTCCCATTCAGCCACACATGGGCAAAGTTGGAACCGAACATGGGGAATAAACTGAAACCTTGCCCAGTCGCCTCACACAATAGCTAGCAAATTATGATTAATTTATGCCAACTTTAAAGAGGCATGGAGTACCCCATAAAGCTTTATACCAGGGCTCTCCAACCCTGTTCCTGGAGAGCTACGGTCCTATAGGTTTACACTCAACCAGTCTAGCGCACCGGATTCTAATAATTAGCAGATTCAGAAGGTGAATCAGGTTAGTTACAGCTGCGGTTGGAGCGAAAACCTGCGGGAGGGTAGCTCTCCAGTAACACGGTTGGAGAGCCCTGGTGTAAACCTACAGGAGGGTAGCTCTCCAATAACACGGTTGGAGAGCCCTGGTGTGAAACCTACAGGAGGGTAGCTCTCCAGTAACACGGTTGGAGAGCCCCGGTGTGAAACCTACAGGAGGGTAGCTCTCCAGTAACACGGTTGGAGAGCCCTGGTGTAAACCTACAGGAGGGTAGCTCTCCAGTAACACGGTTGGAGAGCCCTGGTGTAAACCTACAGGAGGGTAGCTCTCCAATAACACGGTTGGAGAGCCCTGGTGTAAACCTACAGGAGGGTAGCTCTCCAGTAACACGGTTGGAGAGCCCCGGTGTGAAACCTACAGGAGGGTAGCTCTCCAGTAACACGGTTGGAGAGCCCCGGTGTAAACCTACAGGAGGGTAGCTCTCCAGTAACACGGTTGGAGAGCCCCGGTGTAAACCTACAGGAGGGTAGCTCTCCAGTAACACGGTTGGAGAGCCCCGGTGTGAAACCTACAGGAGGGTAGCTCTCCAGTAACACGGTTGGAGAGCCCCGGTGTAAACCTACAGGAGGGTAGCTCTGCAGTAACACGGTTGGAGAGCCCCGGTGTAAACCTACAGGAGGGTAGCTCTCCAGTAACACGGTTGGAGA
This sequence comes from Oncorhynchus kisutch, assembly GCF_002021735.2. NCBI lineage: Eukaryota > Metazoa > Chordata > Actinopteri > Salmoniformes > Salmonidae > Oncorhynchus > Oncorhynchus kisutch. Next base: position 13,265,614 of record NC_034177.2, read on the forward strand.
GCCCCGGTGTAAACCTACAGGAGGGTAGCTCTCCAATAACACGGTTGGAGAGCCCCGGTGTAAACCTACAGGAGGGTAGCTCTCCAGTAACACGGTTGGAGAGCACCGGTGTAAACCTACAGGAGGGTAGCTCTCCAGTAACACGGTTGGAGAGCCCCGGTGTAAACCTACAGGAGGGTAGCTCTCCAGTAACACGGTTGGAGAGCCCCGGTGTAAACCTACAGGAGGGTAGCTCTCCAGTAACACGGTTGGAGAGCCCTGGTGTAAACCTACAGGAGGGTAGCTCTCCAGTAACACGGTTGGAGAGCCCCGGTGTAAACCTACAGGAGGGTAGCTCTCCAGTAACACGGTTGGAGAGCCCCGGTGTAAACCTACAGGAGGGTAGCTCTCCAGTAACACGGTTGGAGAGGCCTCCCTGTTTTACAACCTATTTAACTCCAACATGTCTCTCTCTCTCTAGGGCTGCTCAAATTCTGCACAGTTGGCTTCTGTGGGATTGGGAGCTTGGTGGATTTCATGTTGATCTCAATGCAGGTGAGTGGCGTTCAGGGGACAGCTGTGGAACACAGAGCTGTTAAGTAAGCCCTCTTATCTGTTGGTTATGTCTGTGAAGATGCTCTTTTCACAGTAACCATGAAAGGAATGGTTTATGTGGTGTGTTGATGACAAGGGTGGGTTAGGTCAGTGTTTCCCTAATGTTGGGTAGAAGCTGACTCCTATTGGGTCACAGCTGATGATTACATTGGTTGGTCACAAGACACAAAAGTTGAGTTGGGTTACACTGCAAAGTGAGTTAGGGAACAACTGTGATATCAGAATCGGATGGATTTCATGCAAGTTTGATAATTGTATGATTTCAAAACAACTTCTAAGATTTCAAAAACAAGTTGCTCAATTTGGGCACAGTCTCATGTATAAACCGTAGCTCTTTCTCCCACTAACAGTGATGGTAATCAATGAAGTGGAGCACATTTTGTTCATCACAGAGCAGCCTGGGCTTTGCTACAATGGTCATGCTTCACACACTCCAATCAGAGTAAACCATGGAACATTGCGCAGAAGCATAGCCAAGCCAGTCAGGAGGAGTGTGTGTGTGCTTGCGTGAATGTCTGTTTGTATTCAGAGGGAACCTGTGTCTCAATCAGTGCAGCCGCAGCCCTCTGCTCTTTTCAGCACTAAGCTCTCTATAAATGGGGGTTAATGAGACTGGTTTGTTTTCGCAGAAGGGCTTCTCTCCCCCCCGTCCCTCGTTCCCCCAGGACCCCCCTAACCTGTTTAGTCCACAGAGCCTGACAGGGAGAGAAGCCAATCCATTTTTCACCCTGTTAGGGCCTCACCCCTCTTACCCCTCTCCATCCTCATTGGGGAACCAGTGAATCCAACTTAAATCCGTTTAACCAAATTTCTATCAGCATGTTAAATGTGCAACCAGAAGGGGAAAAAATTGACCCCCTCTACTCCACACACAGAGACGCATACAAAGCTCTCCCTCGCAAAAAATTAAAGCAGGAACCACCAGTGACTCGACCACTGGAATATGTTATGGGATTCTTCCGATGGCATTGAGGAGTACACCACATCGGTCACTGGCTTAATCAATAACTGCATCGATGATGTCGTCCCCACAGTGACCGTACGTACATACCCCAAACAGAAGCCATGCATTACAGGCAACAGCCGCACTGAGCTAAAGGATAGAGCTGCCGCTTTCAAGGAGCAGGTCTCTAACCCGGACCCGCTATTCCCTCCAAAGAACCATCAAACAGGCAAAGCGTCAATACAGGACTAAGATTGAATCGTACTACATCGGCCATGATGTTCGTTGGATGTGGCAGGACTTGCAAACCATTACAGCCTAAAAAGGGAAGCATAGCCGAGAGGTGCCCAGTGACACGAGCCTACCAGACGACCTAAACTACTTATATGCTCGCTTCAAGGCAAATAACACAAACATGCATGGGAGCACCTGTTGTTCTGGAAAACTGTGTGATCACCCTCTCCAGAGCCAATGTGAGTAAGACCTTTAAACAGGTCAACATTCACAAGGCCGCAGGACCAGATGGATTACCAGGACGTGTACTGCGAGCATGTGCTGACCAACTAGCAAGTGTCTTCACTGACATTTTCAACCTCTCCCTGTCCAAGTCTGTAATGCCAACATGTTTTAAGCAGACCACCATAGTCCTTGTGCCCAAGAACACTAAGGTAACCTGCCTAAATGACTATTGACCCGTAGCACTCACGTCTGTAGCCATGAAGTGCTTTGAAAGGCTGGTCCTGGCTCACATCAACACCATTATCCCAGAAACCCTAGACCCACTCCAATTTGCATACCGCCCCAACAGATTCACAGATGATGCAATCTCTATTACACTCCACACTGCCCTTTCCCATCTGGACAAAAGGAACACCTATGTGAGAATGCTATTCATTGACTACAGCTCAGCGTTCAGCACCATATTGTCCTCAAAGCTCATCACTAAGCTAAGGACACCTCCCTCTGCAACTGGATCCTGGACTTCCTGAAGGGCCACCCCCAGGTGGTAAGGGTAGGTAACAACACATCCTCCACGCTGATCCTCAACACAAGAGCCCCTCAGGGGTGCGTGTCTAGTCCCCTCCTGTACTCCCTGTTCAGCCACGACTGCATGGCCAGGCACGACTACACCACCATCATTAAATTTGCCGATGACACAACAGTGGTAGGCCTGATCACCGACAACGATGAGACAGCCTATAGGGAGGAGGACTTAGAGGTAGGCCGTGTGGTGCCAGGACAACAACCTCTCCGTCAATGTGATCAAGACAAAGTAGATGATTGTAGACTACAGGAAAAAGAGGACCAAGCACGCCCCCATTCTCATCGATGGGGCTGGAGTGGAGCAGGTTGAGGGCTTCAAGTTCCTTTGTGTCCACATCACCAACAAACTAACATGGTCCAAACACACCAAGACAGTTGTGAAGAGGGCACAACAAAACCTATTCCCCCTCAGGAGGCTGAAAAGATACTTGTCATGGGTCCTCAGATCCTCAAAAGGTTCTAAAGCTGCACCATTGAGAGCATGGTTGCATCACTGCCTGGTACGGCAACTGCTCGGCCTCCGACCGCAAGGCGCTACAGAGGGTAGTGCGAACAGTCCAGTACATCACTGGGGCCAAGCTTCCTGCCATCTCTATCACTATTGGCCTCAACACTGCCCGTACCTACCTGGACAAAAGGAATACCTACGTGAGGATGCTATTCATTGACTACAGCTCAGCGTTCAACACCATAGTGTCCTCAAATCTCATCACTATGCTAAGGACCCTGGGACTAAACACCCCCCTCTGCAACTGGATTTGGCATCAAAAGGTTATTCAGCTCCAACATCGAGAGCATGGTTGCATCACTGCCTGGTACGGCAATTGCTCTGCCTCCACCGCAAGGCACTACAGAGGGTAATGCGTACGGCCTAGTACACCACTTGGGCCACCGCCAGGCGGTGTCAGAGGAAGGCCCTAAAAATTGTCAGAGACTCCAGCCACACTCTGCTACCGCACGGCAAGCAGTTCCGGAGCGCTGAGTCCCGGTCCAATAGGCTTCTAAACAGCTTCTAACCCCAAGCCATAAGACTCCTGAACATCTAATCAAATGGATACCCAAACTATTGCATTGCCCCCCCCCCCCCCCCCCCCCTTTACACCGCTGCTACTCTCTGTTGTTATCATCTATGCACAGTCACTTTAATAACTCTACCTACATGTACATACTTTAAACTAACCGGTGCCCCCACACATTGACTCTGTACTCGTACCCCACTTTTATTTCTTATTCTTATCCGTATTTTTGTTAACTACATTGTTGGTTAGGGGCTCGTAAGTAAGCATTTCACTAAGGTCAACACCTGTTGTATTCGGTGCATGTGACTAATGCGATTTGATTTGACTAATGAATACGACAAGCATCGGCACGCATATAGAGCAGACCTTCAGCTTTAACTCAGTCAACATGGTGGGATGTATTTATAATGAAAAGTAGGCTTATTTGTTTGGGATTCATTTTTTTTCTCGTGTTCCTTGAAAAAATATATTAGTTTGTCATATAGACTAGTGGTGGTGTGTGTAGTTTTAGGACTGTATGCCTTCATCTTGAATAATATTTCAACAAAGGCCTATGCTGCTGGAGTCACCCTGTATCACATCTGAGACCAAAACACACATCATGATACACCCTTCAAAGAAACAGAATACCCCTCTTCCTCTATTTAACCCCTTCCTCTTCCTCTCCAGTTCTACACTACATCCCACTGTGTAGCAGGCCTGTATAAAGTCGCTATTTCATCTGAAAATGGCAGCAGCGTCCGTTAGGCCACTTTGATTAAACGAGGCGACCGTCACACTGTTTATTGTTCTCCTAATGTATTACTGGCCCTGAGAGAGGAATGCTTTTATGCTGCTTTGGCTGGCACGCCCCAGCGCAACACTTACATTGTCAATTAGGTGTATACGCTGCGTCTGGGCTCGCTCACCTTTTGTAAAAGTGACACTTTTGATAAATAGTTCTGCGTGTCCGGAGAAGCTATTTAAACTTCCCGCGAGGCGTTGCCCTATATTTGAAAGACTAACTATTGCGACTAAGCGCAACGTCGGAGCGGGCAAATGCATTTTTGAGAAGTTGAACTAATGGAATTATTATTAATAGATTCTGGCTGGACGGGGCTTGAGGAAAGGAAACCGGACAGCATTTGTTTGAGGCTTCTCTCTCTCTTTCTCTCTTTCTCTCTATCGAAAGACCGAGGTCCACACCAGATGAATGATGTTGGGGAATTTTCCAATTTACTCTCAAACTGGGCAGAGGAGGAGCTAGACAGATGTGATAGATAGATAGATGGAATGTGAATGGAGGGAGCTGTGTGTCAGGCACGGGATTAAATAATACAAGGTAGTGGGTTTCCAGGCCGGCATACGTTGTTGTGAAAATCAAACCCACTTCTGAAAACCCAATCACTAAAGCCACTACCTGCTATGGATTAAATATAGGCTGGAATGCATCATAGTTGAGTGGTAGCCGAGCTGAAGTTGGTCTGGAGTCCAGTAGGTGGAGTGCTGTTGGTCTGGAGTCCAGTAGGTGGAGTGCTGTTGGTCTAGAGTCTAGTAGGTGGAGTGCTGTTGGTCTAGAGTCTAGTAGGTGGAGTGCTGTTGGTCTAGAGTCCAGTAGGTGGAGTGCTGTTGGTCTAGAGTCCAGTAGATGGAGTGCTGTTGGTCTAGAGTCCAGTAGGTGGAGTGCTGTTGGTCTGGAGTCTAGTAGGTGGAGTGCTGTTGGTCTGGAGTTTAGTAGGTGGAGTGCTGTTGGTCTAGAGTCTAGTAGGTGGAGTGCTGTTGGTCTGGAGTCTAGTAGGTGGAGTGCTGTTGGTCTAGAGTCTAGTAGGTGGAGTGCTGTTGGTCTAGAGTCTAGTAGGTGGAGTGCTGTTGGTCTAGAGTCTAGTAGGTGGAGTGCTGTTGGTCTAGAGTCTAGTAGGTGGAGTGCTGTTGGTCTAGAGTCTAGTAGGTGGAGTGCTGTTGGTCTAGAGTCTAGTAGGTGGAGTGCTGTTGGTCTAGAGTCTAGTAGGTGGAGTGCTGTTGGTCTAGAGTCTAGTAGGTGGAGTGCTGTTGGTCTAGAGTCTAGTAGGTGGAGTGCTGTTGGTCTAGAGTCTAGTAGGTGGAGTGCTGTTGGTCTAGAGTCTAGTAGGTGGAGTGCTGTTGGTCTAGAGTCTAGTAGGTGGAGTGCTGTCACTGCTCCCCCTCAGCTGTGATTGCCAGATATGTGTTACCTGCTGTACCTAGGTTTTCACCGTCTGTACCCTGATGTCTCTTCTCGTTCCTTCCTTTAGATTGTGGGTCCGTCAGATAAGTCTGACTACATAGTGGACTACTACGGTGCCAGACTCACACGCCTCTCCATCACCAATGAGACTTACAGAAGAACCCAGATGTCTCCCTGAAGGTAGCTACACTAGTAACATGTTAGTTAGACATACAATAGGCTTCGGTGAGTCATTCCCTGTGTAATTGTGGAAACTCAGAACTAAAATTGTATGTAACATCATCAGCTACCATTTACATGTACTCTGTGTACAACACATTAGGGACACCTTCCTAATATTGAGTTGCACCCCCTTTTGCCGACAGAACAGCCTCAATTGGTCGGGGCATGAACTCTACAAGGTGTCGAAAGCGTTCCACAGGGATGCTGGCCCATGTTGACTCCAATGCTTCCCACTGTTGTCAAGTTGGCTGGATGTCCTTTGGGTGGTGGACCATTCTTGATACACACAGGAAACTGTTGAGCATGAAAAACCCAGTAGTGTTGCAGTTCTTGACACACTCATACCGGTGCACCTACTACCATACCCCGTTCAAAGGCACTTTTGTCTTGCCCATTCACCCTCTGAATAGCACACATACTTGTCTAAAGGCTTAAAAATCCTTCTTTAACCTGTCTCCTCCCCTTCATCTACACTGATTGAAGTGATTGAAGTGACCGCCCCATGGGCCTCCCGGTCGCGGCCGGCTGCGACAGAGCCTGGGCTCAAACCCATAATTTCTGGTGGCACAGACCACTGCGCCACACGGGAGGCCCTATGGGATCATAGCTTTCACCTGGATTCACCTGGTTAGTCTATTTCATGGAAAGAGCAGATGTTCCTAATGTTTTGTACCTTTCAACATATATTACGTAGTCTGTCCACAAATGATTATTCACTGTGTAACAGTTTTTCTTTCCACCTGCCCCTGTATTAATGTACATTTGATTGTCTAATTATTACATCTGTAAAGTGTTGCGAAATTCTCTAACTTTCAATAAATGCCCTGGTTTTCCAGAAGTCGTAGCTGGAGGATTCTGGATTTCCTGCTTATTACATCATAATTCTATGAATCCTCCAACTGGGATTTCAGGGAAACCAGGGAATCTATTGAGAAGTTCACAACACTCTAGTTTTTATTAGACAAGTTTAAAAGATTGATGTTTTGGCCTTCTACATCCTTCCAATCTATTGAACGTTCCCAGAAATGAACAACCCAATATCTGTCGTTCTGCCCCTGAACAAGGCAGTTAACCCACTGTTCCTAGGACATCGTTGTAAATAAGAATTTGTTCTTAACTGACTTGCAGAGTTAAATAAAATACAAAATGACATGTACACAGTCAAGTGGAAAGACAAACTCTGAACGGCTCAAACACTAAAAGTGAACCAGATCCCAAGGATGTGTGGTTTTGCATCACTCTGTAGCTTGTATGACCTATGGGGGGCAAAGGCAAACACCCAGCCAAGGACAACTTGGCCCCCCCCCCCCCCCTCTCTGGTACTCCAGGACGGACCTTCTACCCTGGGGAGGGAATTTTTAATGTCAGCCTGCTAAGTAAATGTTTGGGGAGGGTGGCACTTCAGGACTGAGGGGGAAAAGGGTCGTGAGAGTGCAGTTATTATACCTGGCATAGGTGTCCCTCATTGGTTGAGCTCTACCACAGAGCAACGAGAGTCACACACCCTTTCACACAGTTTGTCAACAACAACAAAATATCTACATTTTTAAGTCTCCAAGATTTCAGCTCTCCCTTCTCTCTCCCACTCTGTTGTCTGTGTCTCTGGTTAGCATTATAGAAGCTGCAGTGTGTTTGTGGTGACGGGGGTGTTGGGTTCAATTATACACATGTGGAGTCCATTACAAGCCCTTGAGTGTTTACGCTCAGACAAATAGAGAGAGAGAGCGATGAAGTCTTCATCCACACCTCTACAGTTCTTCAGTCTCTCAGTACATTTTACTGCATGTATCTCAGGGCCACATAAAAATGTAACACTGACTGCCTCGAGTATCCAAGTTCAACTGTTTACAACCTGTTTTCTCTCGTTTCAGGACCAAAGTGAAAAACAACTATCGTTACCCTCAACCCTGTCATGTCGATTATGCCGCTCTTTTTGGGATCTTTTTCACTTGATCATTCCGATACACGGACACTAAGACCATCCCAGTCAACACATTGATCACTGATCCTGTCTGCATGTACCCCAATGTGGTGAAGCTCGGCTTTTTAAAATGGATACTCTTAAGAGTGAAGGCTTCATTTTGGTTTAGACTTCACCCAGCATCTCCTTAGTCCTTCCTTCATTCCTTGCCACCTCCTCCAAACACATTTTAAAAGATCAGAGGAGATGAGGATAGAGGTTGCAAATGAATCAAGCAAAAACCTATATTTACCCGCGGTCACCAGCTCAGGTCCTGGAGCGTTAGAGGAGTACAGACCTTTGTTCCAACCCAGCATTATCACACCCTGTAGCTCTCCAGGACCAAGGACTTGATGACCACTGCCGTAGAGCTATAATAATCTAGACTGCACTGAGAACAGTTCTGTAAATATGTCATCCATTGCGTTATTTGAGTATGTCTGGCAGCAAGGGAACTATTTATGTTCTGTATGACTGTTTTGTTGATTTGTCATTAGCGATTTATTTTTATTTTTTTGTAATAAAATTGTAATTTTATGAAAATGGACGCCTTTTGTAAATTAAGTTCTGTTCAAACTTGCCGTTTAAGTCCAACACAGAGCAGTAGCAGTTAATTTAGCGAACTCTGAGCTCATTGGAGGAACTGTGGCAGTGACCGATCGTCCTGCAGGGAGTTCAGAGGTCAAAGAAATGACACGCTAGCTCTCGGCATCATCCTGCAGATGAAGACCGATCTTCTCCCGCTCCCCCCAGAACCATCCCTTGTGTCATTTTTATTACAAAGGGTCCAAGTGGGGGTTCTTGGGAAGAGTCACAAGGCAGAGCTTTCCTGCTGTGTGTCTGCCTGATCGGGTACCTGATACAGGCTGTGTCCCAAATGGCATCATCATTTCACGGTGCACTACTTTTGACCAAGGCCCATAAGGCTGGTGAAAAGAAGTGCACTATAGTTAAAATAGGGTGCCATTTGGAACACACCCATAGTGTGAACGGCCTGATACAGGGGATCCGTGAGCCTGAAAGCCATCTTTAGATGGATGTGACACTCCTAATCAACACAGTGCAATAGAAGGCAACAGTGTGCAGCTGGAGATTGTAGATGTGTCAGTATGGATGTCCAACACCACTGTGGTGGATACAGTGGCTCATGCAATTTGTTATAGCAAGAGTTGTGTCGCGGTGTTGTTTTGACTGTTTCAGGGTGTAGGAGCTGAGTGTGTAATATTCAATGACAGTGGGACTTGAAGTCTCTTTTCAAGGTTTCTTTGCAAAATACATTTTTATGAAGGGATAACTTTTTAAAGTTCAATAATGGGGCAATCCTAAGGAAGGAACTTGTTAGCAGTTAGAACTGAATAAAGTTTGTTTTAGTATGAAGTGAAACAAGAACCAAGTGGTGGTCTGAAACACAGTGGTTAAGTTCATTTCAAAACTCCCCCAAATCCACTCCCCTGTCTCGCTCTCCACCTCCACTCCCCAACTCTCCCTCCACCTCTTCACCCCAACTCTCCCTCTTCCTTTGCCCTAGCCAGAGCTCATCAATACAGTACAGGGATAAGAGTGAGGAGATTTATAGGGCACTTCCCAGAAGAGGAGAGAGCTGCAGAGTAGAGGCTGAGCTGGGCCTAACCCTCCCTCACACCACACGCCTGACAAAGAGGAGGCCATTTCTCATATAGCAGAGTGCTTTATAGCCTCACATTCCTCTAGTGTGGAACACTGATATTACAGAGCACACACAGAGTGGAGAGGAGAGACAGTCAGACTCCAGCACCCGCTCCAAACCTGCTCCCCTGAAAACAATCTCAACCCCTTTGGAGAAATTCTCCTGCATTGCAACCTCCATCTATTGCACCCACAGCCTGACAACGGAGACTGGAGAGAGAGGGGGGAGAGAGAGAGGAGCGAGCATAGAGAGAGAGAGGGGAGAGAGAGAGAGCGTGGGGAGAGGAGTAGATAATAGTTTGGTCTGCAGTGATTTGTGAAGTGCATGCAGGCCTTAGCGTGTGCTAGTTGAATCAGACTGAGGAGGATGTAGCTGCTCTACAGACTCACACTGACACCCAAGCAAACCCTGATGTCAAGGAGTTTAAACACAACCCCCCCCTTCCCTCCCTCTCTCCCAGGCTCTCTCTCACACACACACACACTCCATTCTCAGAATCAGAGAGGCCCTGCAGTAACTTGTCCCCTATAGGCACCTCTACAGTGGACTGTGAGAAAAGTCTAAGCTGAAATAACAGGAAGGCTGGGATGATGTCGTCACCGGCCCCTCAGTAACGTTTGCTTGTCTTTATAGAAGTCAAGTGAGTGAAATCATAAAGTGGCACAGGGAGAGTCCCAGCTGGTTTGTTTACTCAGAGACAGGGTTGGAAGGCTTGGGCCTACAGCCAGGGGTATGTCCCAAATAGAACCCTATTGGAAGGGCCTACAGCCAGGTGTCTGTCCTTATTGGAAGGGCCTACAGCCAGGGGTCTGTCCCTATTGGAAGGCCCTACAGCCAGGGGTCTGTCCCTATTGGAAGGGCCTACTGCCAGGTGTCTGTCCTTATTGGAAGGGCCTACAGCCTGGTGTCTGTCCCTATTGGAAGGGCCTACTGCCAGGTGTCTCTCCTTATTGGAAGGGCCTACAGCCAGGTGTCTGTCCTTATTGGAAGGGCCTACAGCCAGGGGTCTGTCCTTATTGGAAGGGCCTACAGCCAGGGGTCTGTCCTTATTGGAAGAGCCCACAGCCAGGGGTATGTCCCTATTGGAAGAGCCTACAGCCAGGGGTATGTCCCTATTGGAAGAGCCTACAGCCCGGGGTCTGTCCTTATTGGAAGAGTAGTAGTTTAACCAGGCTAGTAGTTTAACCAGTCTAGTAGTGCACCAATGTGGTTTTAGTCCAAGCCTTTTAACCAAAGACTTAAGTTCTACCTGAGAAACCAGCTGTGTTTTAAACAGACTTCAATGGGTGAAAAGCTGAGCACTGCAATGGGAACAAAACTGTATTCTATTTTTATAAAGTCTTATGATAGTTGAAAGTCTGACTGTGTTGTACCGTCATGCTGGAGGTGTGTGTGTGTGTGTGTGTGGGGGGGGGGGTCGCATTGTGAATGTAGGTTACGTCCCAAATGGCACCCTATTCCCTACATAGGGCCCTGGTCTCAAAGTAGTGCACTATGTAGGGAATAGAGTATCATTTGGGATACAGACCTAGTCTTCAGCTCCAGTAGAACACCAGAGAAGATATCCAGGCTTCACATCATGTTCGCTAGCGCAGCAAAACAGCCGCAGCGGCGGTGGCCAGCTGGGACATAAAGCAATCTTTGTTCTCCAGCTGTCCCTGATTTTCATAAAGTTCATACATCTTTCCGTCCATCCCTCCTTCCCTCCTTCCCTCCTTCACTCCTTAAGTACGTCCTGGTTTCTGGCAACTTCTCAGCTCTGAAAAAGAAAATCGAGAGCAAGAGAGAGAGATATCTGGACAGGTCACAACTCTCTGTATATCCATGCAGGGTCACGAGCCATGTGTGTTTAATCACAACGTAATTATTGCAGTGTACCACGCTCCAGAGCCCCCTCAGCTCCTCTCAGCCCAGCAGCAGGACTACATCCCAAATGGTTCCCTAGTGGGAATACTATGTTGGGACACATCCCAGGTCATAGAGGACAGGCCCTAATTGGTTCAGTATGGGGGCAATATCTCCCCCACACATGTTATGATGAATCACTTCCTGTGCTAAAGGTTCTCTGAGGTATTTGAGCGCACTGTTCTGCCCATAGCCTCCAACGCATGAGCCTACTGTACACACACAGATGTACGCACACAGGCATACATGAATAGACATACACACACAGGCGTATGCACAAAACCACACTCACACATAGAAAAGAGAAGATTCACACACCCAAAGGCGTACAGTATGCTCAGGCACGCAAGCAAACACACACACAGTGCCTGCGTAACTGCCCAAGGGAGGGCTTTCATTACCCCTGTTCAGTTTGGTAAGCACAGGTCAAGACTGATTCATGTGCATCGCCAGGCCTTCTGAGAGCTGCTTGTTGACTCTGTCACAACTAATTTCTACTTCCTGATCATGTGCTGATTGGAGGGCTGGAGGTCATGTTGCAGTCTCATTGGACCGTGGCCCTGTGCACAGCGATAATGGTGTGGTCTGAAACTGCTCAATAAGCTAATTATTTTTCCTTACCCTGTGCGCGCACACACACACACACTTTCTCTACACACACACACCTTTCCACTACACATTCTTTCTTTCTCTCATCTTACACACTTGAACAAAAATGTGTCTCAATATCAGAGATAAACTACTTGAGGGCCGTTAGAAACACTGCATGTAATACCCTCATCTCCCTCTCTTGTACACACACACACACACACACACACACACACACACACACACACACACACACACACACACACACACACACACACACAAACATCTACCTGGCTCATTCCCTCTCTCCTTATCTTGGCTCACTCCCTCTCTCCTTATCTTGGCTCACTCCCTCTCTCCTTATCTTGGCTCACTCCCTCTCTCCTTATCTTGGCTCACTTCCTCTCTCCTTATCTTGGCTCACTCCCTCTCTCCTTATCTTGGCTCACTCCCTCTTTCCTTATCTTGGCTCACTCCCTCTCCTAATATTGGCTCACTCCCTCTCCTAATCTTGGCTCACTCCCTCTCTCCTAATCTTGGCTCACTCCCTCTCTCCTTATCTTGGCTCCCTCCCTTCTTATCTTGGCTCCCTCTCCCTCCTCCTCATCTTGGCTCACTCCATTTTACACCCAAATGGCCACCCTTTCCTCTCTACTCCTTACGCGTCCCTCCCTGGGGCTAATGAAATCTGCTGTTCAATAACATTCTGTTTAAGATGGATAAAGAAATGACTCCTCCTCAGAGTCTGGAGGGAAGTCTGTATGCTAGCTGGGTGGGTGTCTCCTCCACTCGACTACATTGGTCAAGTATTAAAGCCCTTTAAAGAATGACAACGTCAACTGTCACCACCAGACGAGATATTTAATCACTGAAATAAAACTTAATTTCCTTGTTTGTTTGTTGGTGTGGTAAAGAAATGCACACAAAAAAGGAAAGTAACAAAACCCCGATTTTGATTTAGTATGGTTTACCCCCCCATAACACCCCTCACTGGCACATTTGCAAAGTTACAGAAGCCATGAAATTACAGTTACTTCGCTCATGACCAAGTGCAGGAGAGGAATTCACTGATAAGGTGACAGGCTTCATAAAGTGTTGATCAAAGGAGCTAATAAATAATGAAATCCTCAGGCCCTGCCGTCTCTCTCCCCCTCCCCCCCTATACCCCCCCTTCTCTCTCTCTCTCTCTCTCTCTCCCCCTTCCCCCCCCCCCCTTCTCTCTCTCTCCCCCTTCTCCCCCCCCCCCTTCTCTCTCTCTCCCCCTTCTCCCCCCCCCCTTCTCTCTCTCTCCCCCTTCTCCCCCCCCCCCTTCTCTCTCTCTCCCTTCCTAATCCCTTTCTTTTAGTTTTCCATTTCAGGCTGGCGTGGTACCAGATAAGCCAGTTCAATAATCACACATGCGCTCAGGCATAGCATGGTATGGCATAGCGACTCAGCTGATACTTGGCTTCCCTGCCAGCAGGAACCTGGCGCTGGAGGAGGCTGGCATGAGAGTGGCGCCGCGGGCACTATGTCACGGCGGGTGGGGGACTGTGGGTGGTTTATGGTATATTATTGTTATGATGCCCATATTGCTTTGGGTTACCCCTGCTCCCTTAAATGCAGATCTTAAATGCAGTTCTTAAACCTCACGTTTCACCTGAGGTCACATTCTGCTCTAATAAAGCAATACAAATCCCTCTGGATCTCATCTTAAGGGATGTGTCCACCTGCACAATGGTGGAAACACATCTCTTCAAGGCATTCAGGTCTCTGATGGAAGTAGGGAAGACGTTTTGAACAGAGCCACGTTTCAACAGCTCAAACTGCAGTAGGGGTGTGTGTTTTAAAGCCCCCCCCCCACCCCCCAAAAGGGGGTTGACAAAGACCCTCATTGTGGCCTCACTCAGTCAATCAGTAAGACTATAATGCACATGTGGGCTGGGATATTAACAAAAGCTCAATGACTCAATATGAAGAACAAGAGGGTAAATAAAGCAAACCAATAACACACACAGGCCTTATCAAAGTCTTCCATTTAATCTCTCTCTGTGCCCGCCAAGCCACTTAAAAACAGGCAGCGGGCGTGAAATAAGCAGCACCTGTTTTGGGGGGGTGGCTCATAGGCAGACACGCGCACACACACACACGCACGTGCACGCACACACACACACGCACGCACGCACGCACACACACACACACACACACACAGTGTGCTTCCATGCATGCTGCCGTGCATATTCCTTCTACTGCGGCCCAGCCTGGCAGCCAGTCTGAAGCACGCTTACTCTCCTTTACCCAACACAGTGGACGGTTGTGACAGCACTACTTTACAAAGAAATGGATTGCTGGCTCTTTCTCTTTTTTCCTCTCCTGCTACAGTGTCTGGGTCTGGACTCTGGCAGAATATTAACACACCCGGGCCTTGCATTAATATGTTGCGGAGTTCTACATTTGGCAGCCAGAGGGCTAACCTTCATGACCTCAGTCGGATAGAAACTAAAATACAAAAATCACTAAGCCTGCAAAAGATGTGAATGGTCACTGTTAAGATGTGAAATTATGAAATTGGTCTAATGAATTTGGGGCCCTACCTCTCACCGACCCCCATTTTGGGAGGGAGGGAGAGGAGAGAAATGAGAGGAGAGAGAGTACGTGTGTGTGCCTGTGTGTGCGTCATCCATTTTACCACAGGCTGGTGAACTGACCTCAATAAAGAAAGAGTTATTGGACTCCAATGAAGAGTAATGACTAAGGGAAATACTCCTCTTCCAGGGCTGCATCCCAAATGGTACCCTATTTCCTACATAGTGCACTACTTTGGAACAGAGCCCACAGGTGCCATAGGGCCATAGTGCACTAGGTAGGGAATAAGGTACTATTTGGGATGTAGCCCAACTCTACATGTGAGTTCGGTGGTCGAATGCCTCTCTCTTTTCACAGTGTTCACACAGACCATTTCAATCACCTAGTAGAATCTCTTAGGACCTTAATAGATAATACCTTACTAAAACACTTCCTCCCATTCTCTCTCTCTCTCTCTGTGTTTCCTCCAATGGACTCCCCAGTACTCTGTTGTCCCATTGTCAACCATGGAATAGAGAGATTTATTGTGAGGAAGGACAGAAAAAATACAAGAGGCGACTGATGAAAAACAACACCTTCTACATCGACAGAAATGAAAGAAGAAGACAAACTAAGTCCCTATAAACGAACTAGACCTGGTCTGTAAGGTGGCAGGCAAGCCGACAGGGACATACTCTCACCCATGCCTGTACAAACACACATCCACGAACAGACATGCGCACACTCACGCGCATGCACACACACACACACACACACACACACACACACACACACACACACACACACACACACACACACACAGCTCAGATATTGATTATATTACATATTCAGCAGAGTAACAATCCGAAATCAAATCAGCTGTTATTTGTCACGTGTTACTTGTCAACTTTACAGTGAAATGCTTACGTCCCCTTCACAACGATGCAAAGGTTTTAAAAAAGTTAAAAATACAAGTAGTAACACAAGGTGAATAAAATACACTAAGATGGAGCTACAATACCGGGAGTGCCAGTACCAGATCACTGTGCAGCTATATACAGGGAGTGCCAGTACCAGATCACTGTGCAGCTATATACAGGGAGTGCCAGTACCAGATCACTGTGCAGCTATATACAGGGAGTGCCAGTACCAGATCACTGTGCAGCTATATACAGGGAGTGCCAGTACCAGATCACTGTGCAGCTATATACAGGGAGTGCCAGTACCAGATCACTGTGCAGCTATATACAGGGAGTGCCAGTACCAGATCACTGTGCAGCTATATACAGGGAGTGCCAGTACCAGATCACTGTGCAGCTATATACAGGGAGTACCAGTACCAGATCACTGTGCAGCTATATACAGGGAGTGCCAGTACCAGATCACTGTGCAGCTATATACAGGGAGTGCCAGTACCAGATCACTGTGCAGCTATATACAGGGAGTGCCAGTACCAGATCACTGTGCAGCTATATACAGGGAGTGCCAGTACCAGATCACTGTGCAGTTATATACAGGGAGTGCCAGTACCAGATCTCTGTCCAGAGGTACAAGCTATTTGAGGTAGATATGTTCATGAAGGCAGGGTGAAGTGACTAGGCATCAGGATAGATAATAATAAGGTATTTGAGGTAGATATGTACATGAAGGCAGGGTGAAGTGACTAGGCATCAGGATAGATAATAATAAGGTATTTGAGGTAGATATGTACATGAAGGCAGGGTAAAGTGACTAGGCATCAGAATAGATAATAATAAGGTATTTGAGGTAGATATGTACATGAAGGCAGGGTAAAGTGACTAGACATCAGGATAGATAATAATAAGGTATTTGAGGTAGATATGTACATGAAGGCAGGGTAAAGTGACTAGGCATCAGAATAGATAATAATAAGGTATTTGAGGTAGATATGTACATGAAGGCAGGCTAAAGTGACTAAGCATCAGGATAGATAGTAATAAGAGTCAAATAAAGTGTGTGTGTGTGTGTGTGTGTGTGTGTGTGTGTGTGTGTGTGTGTGTGTGTGTGTGTGTGTGTGTGTGTGTGTGTGTGTGTGTGTGTGTGTGTGTGTGTGTGTGTGTGTGTGTGTGCATGCGTGCGTGCATTATACTGTATCTTGATTAGATAAGTATTCAAAGCCCTGAGTCAATACATGTTAGAATTACCTTTGGCAGCAAATTACAGCTGTGAGTTTTTCTGGGTAAGTCTCGAAGAGCTTTGCAAACCTGGAATATACAATATTTGTCCATCATTCTTTAAAAGAAAATTGGTTGTTGATCATTGCAAGACAGTCATTTTCAAGACTTGCCATAGATCTTAAAGCTGATTTAAGTCAAAACTGTAACTATCCACTCAGGAACATTCAACGTTATCTTGTTAAGTAACTCCAGTGTACAGTGAATTCAGAAAATATTCAGACCTCTCCACATTTTGTTGTTGCAGCCCTACTCTAAAAATGTAATAAAACATTTCTCATCAATCTACACGTAATACCCCATATTGAGAAAGCAAAACATTTTAAATTGTTTTTTAAATTATTTTTTATAAAAAATAAAAAACAGAAATACCTTATTTACATAAGTATTTAGAACTACAATTATGAGACTCGAAATTGAGCTCAAGTGCATGCTGTTTCCATTGATCATCCTTGGAGTCCACATGTGGTAAATTCAATTGACTGGACATGATTTGGAAAGGCACACACCTGTCCATAAAAGGTCCTACAGTTCACAGTGCATGTCAGAGTAAAACCAAGCCACGAGGTCGAAGGAATTGAGGTCCAAGTCTCTCACTGTTGCCGCTTGTTATAGACCCCTTCAGCCCCCAGCTGTGCCCTGGACACCATATGTGAATTGATCGCCCCCATCTATCTTCAGAGTTCGTACTGTTAAATCAAATCAAATCAAATGTATTTATATAGCCCTTCTTACATCAGCTGATATCTCAAAGTGCTGTACAGAAACCCAGCCTAAAACCCCAAACAGCAAGCAATGCAGGTGTTGAAGCACGTTGGCTAGGAAAAACTCCCTAGAAAGGCCAAAACCTAGGAAGAAACCTAGAGAGGAACCAGGCTATGAGGGGTGGCCAGTCCTCTTCTGGCTGTGCCGGGTGGAGATTATAACAGAACATGGCCGAGATGTTCAAATGTTCATAAATGACCAGCATGGTCAAAGAATAGGTCTGGGACAGGTAGCACGACCGGTGAACAGGTCAGGATTCCATAGCCGCAGTCAGAACAGTTGAAACTGGAGCAGCAGTACAGCCAGGTGGACTGGGGACAGCAAGGAGTCATCATGCCAGGTAGTCCTGAGGCATGGTCCTAGGGCTCAGGTCCTCAGAGAGAGAGAGCGAGAGAGAGAGAGAGAGAAAGAATTAGAGAGAGCATACTTAAATTCACACAGGACACCGGATAAGACAGGAGAAGTACTCCAGATATAACAAACTGACCCTAGCCCCCCGACACAAACTACTGCAGCATAAATACTGGAGGCTGAGACAGGAGGGATCAGGAGACACTGTGGCCCCATTCGATGATACCCCCGGACAGGGCAAAACAGGAAGGATATAACCCCACCCACTTTGCCAAAGCACAGCCCCCACACCACTAGAGGGATATCTTCAGCCACCAACTTACCATCCTGAGACAAGGCCGAGTATAGACCACAAAGATCTCTGCCACGGCACAACCCAAGGGGGGGCACCAACCCAGACAGGAAGATCACATTAGTGACTCAACCCACTCAAGTGGCGCACCCCTCCTAGGGACAGCATGAAAGAGCACCAGTAAGACAGTGACTTAGCCCCTGTAATAGGGTTAGAGAGCAGAGAATCCCAGTGGAAAGAGGGGAACCAGCCAGGCAGAGACAGCAAGGGTGGTTCGTTGCTCCAGAGCCTCTCCGTTCACCTTCACACCCCTGGGCCAGACTACACTCAATCATATGACCCACTGAAGAGATGAGTCTTCAGTAAAGACTTAAAGGTTGAGACTGAGTTTGCCTCTCTCACATGGGTAGGCAGACCATTCCATAAAAATAGAGCTCTATAGGAGAAAGCCTTGCCTCCAGCTGTTTGCTTAGAAATTCTAGGGACAATTAGGAGGCCTGCGTCTTGTGACCGTAGCGTACGTGTAGGTATGTACGGCAGGACCAAATCAGAGAGATAGGTAGGAGCAAGCCCATGTAATGCTTTGTAGGTTAGCAGTAAAACCTTGAAATCAGCCATTGCCTTGACAGGAAGCCAGTGTAGGGAGGCTAGCACTGGAGTAATATATCAAATAGTTTGGTTCTAGTCAGGATTCTAGCAGCCGTATTCAGCACTAACTGAAGTTAATTTAGTGCTTTATCCGGGTAGCCGGAAAGTAGAGCATTGCAGTAGTCTAACCTAGAAGTGACAGAAAGTTTCTGATTTCTGCAATGTTACGTAGATGGAAAAAAGCTGCCCATGAAACAGTCTTGATATGTTCGTCAAAAGAGAGATCAGGGTCCAGAGTAACGCAGAGGTCCTTAACAGTTTTATTTGAGACGACTGTACAACCATTACAATTAATTGTCAGATTCAACAGAAGATCTCTTTGTTTCTTGGGACCAAGAACAAGCATCTCTGGTTTGTCCGAGTTTGAAAGTAGAAAGTTTGCAGCCATCCACTTCCTTATGTCTGAAACACAGGCTTCTAGCAAGGGCAATTTTGGGGCTTCACCACGTTTCATTGAAATGTACAGCTGTGTGTCATCCGCATAGCAGTGAAAGTTAACATTATGTTTTCGAATGACATCCCCAAGAGGTAAAATATATAGTGAAAACAATAGTGGTCCTAAAAAGGAACCTTGAGGAACACCGACATTTACAGTTGATTTGTCAGAGTACAAACTATCCACAGAGACAAACTGATAACTTTCTGACAGATAAGATCTAAACCAGGCCAGAACTTGTCCATGTAGACCACCTGTTAGTTGACCTAAACTGGGACATGCTTAACATCCCGGTCGTCCTACAATCTAAGCTTGATGCCCTCAATCTCACACAAATTATCAAGGAACCTAACAGGTACAACCCTAAATCCGTAACCTCTTAGATATCATCCTGACCAACTTGCCCTCTAAATACACCTCTGCTGTCTTCAACCATGATCTCAGCAATCACTGCCTCATTGCCTGCGTGCGTAATGAGTCCGCGGTCAAACGACAACCCCTCATCACTGTCAAACGCTCCCTAAAACACTTCAGTGAGCAGGCCTTTCTAATCGACCTGGCCCGGGTATCCTGGAAGGATATTGACCTCATCCCGTCAGTAGAGGATGCCTGGTTGCTCTTCAAAAGTGCTTTCCTCTCCATCTTAAATATGCATGCCCCGTTCAAAAAATGTAGAACTAAGAACAGATATAGCCCTTGGTTCACCCCAGACTTGACTTCCCTTGACCAGCACAGAAACATCCTGTGGCATTCTGCACTTGTCTTTGCTTTGCCATTATGTAGATCGATGAGGGGGGGTGGGTAATAATTTCATCCATTTTAGAACAAGGCTGTAATGCGGAAAAGGTCAAGGGATCTGAATACTTTAGAGCAGAAAAAAATACATGTTTTGTCATACCCGTGGTGTATGGTCTGATATACCACAGCTGTCAGCCAATCAGCACTCAGGGATCGAACCACCCAGTTTATAATTGAGCTTATACCATGGCATTGTTGAATACCTGTTTCTGATTGTCTTGAAGGGTATTCTAGAGCATGCATTATTTCCCTATAACGCACAGTATGTCAGCACGGTAGAATTCAATGGCTATAGTTCATTCTTGCATGTTCTATGTTTGAGCTGCTTTTGAAAGCAAAAGTCAAATTGAAACATTATTGTCATTGCTGAATTAGATTGTCATAATAGCAAGCTTGGACTGATGGTTAAGTTAGCTAAACTGGCAAGTCTGTTTGGTTACCAAGGCAACTACTGTAGCTATCTGTCGTGGAACACGTGTCGTGGAACACGTGTCGTGGAACACGTGTCGTGGAACACGTGTCGTGGAACACGTGTCGTGGAACACTCCTTCCAAGTCGCTCCACGGAAGATTAGTTCCACTCTGTTAGCACGTCGTGTCGTGGAACACTCCTTCCAAGTCGCTCCACGGAAGATTAGTTCCACTCTGTTAGCACGTCGTGTCGTGGAACACTCCTTCCAAGTCGCTCCACGGAAGATTAGTTCCACTCTGTTAGCACGTCGTGTCGTGGAACACTCCTTCCAAGTCGCTCCACGGAAGATTAGTTCCACTCTGTTAGCACGTCGTGTCGTGGAACACTCCTTCCAAGTCGCTCCACGGAAGATTAGTTCCACTCTGTTAGCACGTCGTGTCGTGGAACACTCCTTCCAAGTCGCTCCACGGAAGATTAGTTCCACTCTGTTAGCAAGTCGTGTTTTGGAACACTCCTTCCAAGTCGCTCCAGAGGAGATTAGTTCCACTCTGTTAGCACGTCGTGTCGTGGAACACTCCTTCCAAGTCGCTCCACGGAAGATTAGTTCCACTCTGTTAGCACGTCGTGTCGTGGAACACTCCTTCCAAGTCGCTCCACGGAAGATTAGTTCCACTCTGTTAGCAAGTCGTGTTTTGGAACACTCCTTCCAAGTCGCTCCAGAGGAGATTAGTTCCACTCTGTTAGCACGTCGTGTCGTGGAACACTCCTTCCAAGTCGCTCATTATTTTCCATTTAACGCATAGCCCCTCGTTGACTATCCCTTACTTTCCTTTTAGGTTATTGTCCTGCTAAAAGGTGGCTTTGTTTCCCAGTGTCTGTTGGAAAGCAGACTGAAACAAGTTTTCATCTAGTACTTTGTCTTTGCTTAGCTCTATTCCTTTTCTTTTTAGATATATTTTTGCAGTATTACTTTAGTGCCTTTACTACAGACAGGACACGTTTTTGAATATATATTTTTGCAGTATTACTTTAGTGCCTTTACTACAGACAGGACACGTTTTTGAATATATATTTTTGCAGTATTACTTTAGTGCCTTTACTACAGACAGGACACGTTTTTGAATATATATTTTTCTGTACAGTACAGGTTTCCTTCTTTTCAAATCAATTCAAATGGTATTTGTCACATGCGCCGAATACAACAGGTGAGGTAATATGTATATGTAGGTAGAGTTAAAGTAAATATGCATAGATAATAAACAGAGAGTAGCAGCAGCGTAAAAGAGGGGTTTTAGCCATTTGATTAGTCGTTCAGGAGTCTTGGGGGTAGAAGCTGTTAAGAAGACTTTTGGACCTGGACTTGGCGCTCCGGTACCGCTTGCTGTGCAGTAGCAGAGAAAACAGTCTATGAGTAGGGTGACTGGAGTCTATGACCATTTTTAGGGCCGCCTGGTATAGACACCGCCTGGTATAGAGGACCTGGATGGCAGGAAGCTTGGCCCCAGTTATGTACTAGGCTGCATTAAAGTCCCCGGCCACTAGGAGCGCCGCCTCTGGATGAGAGTTTTCCTGTTTCCTGTTTGCTTATACAGCCATTGAGTGCTGTCTTAGTGCCAGCATTGGTTTGTGGTGGAAAATAGATAGCTACGAAAACTCTCTTGATAAATAGTGTGGTCTACAGCTTATCATGTGATACGCTACTCTACCTCTGGCCAGCAAAACCTTGAGCTTTTCTTACTATTAGATTTCGTGCACCAGCTGTTGTTTACAAATATACACAGACCGCCACCCCTTGTCTTACCGGAGGCCGTAGCTCGTCAATTTTGTTATCCAATGATTGTACGTTGGCTAATAGGACTGATGGTAGAGGCAGATTACCCACTCGCCGTCGGATCCTTATAAGGCACCCCAACCTACATCCCCGATATCTCTGTCTCTTTCTCATGGGAATGACAGGGATTTGGGCCTTGTCAGGTGTCTAAAGTAAATCCTTCACGTCCGACTCATTAAAGAAAAATCTTTGTGCAGTACGAGGTGAGTAATCGTTGTCCTGATATCTAGGAGCTCTTTTCGTTCATAAGAGACGGTCATAAGAAACATTATGTACAAAATAAGTTACAAAAACGCGAATAAACACACACAATAGCACAATTGGTTAGCAGACCGTAAAACAGCAGCCATCTCCTCTGGCGCCATGATAGGTTAGTATTGTGGAGTAATTACGATGTTGTTGATCCATCCTCAGTTCTCCTATCACAGCCATTCAACTCTGTAACTGGCTTAAAATCACCATTGGCCTCATGGTGAAATCCCTGAGCGGTTTCCTTCCTCTCCGGCAACTGAGTTAGGAAGGATGCCTGTATCATCGTAGTGACTGGGTGTATTGATACAACATTCAAAGCCTAATTAATAACTTCACCATGCTCAAAGGGATATCCAATGCCTGCTTTTATTTACCCATCTACCAATAGGTGCCCTTCTTTGCGAGGCATCGGAAAACCTCCCTGGTCTGTGTGGTTGAATCTGTGTTTGACATTCACTGCTTGACTGAAGGACCTTACAGAGAATTGTATGTGCTTGAGGTACAGAGATGAGGTTTTCATAAAAACATCATGTTAACCACCATTACTGCATACACATGTATTCCATGTGACTTATTATCTGACTTGCTAAGTACATTTTTACTCCTGAAGCGTTTAGGTTTGCCATAACAGAGGAGTTGAATACTTCTTGACTCAAGACATTTGTTAAAATTTCTAAAAACATAATTCCACTTTGACATTATTGGGTATTGTGTGTAGATCAGTGACACAAAAATCTAAATGTAATACATTTTAAATTCACGCTGTAACACAACAAAACTTGGAAAAAGCCAATAGGTGTGAATACTTTCTTGAAGGTACTTTATAGTCATGTGAGTGTGCATACAGTCAGTGCATGATATGGTCAATGCAGATAGTCCAGGTAACTATTTAATTAACTATTTAGCAGTCTTATGGTAGAAGCTGTCTTGGATCCTGTAAATACAGGAATGAAAACATACAAGAATATAAACTCCGACCGAATGTGTGTGTGTGTGACAGAGAGAGTGTGAGTCATTTGTAAAACAGGGAGTGCTCCAGTGGAGTGTGACAGCGTGTGTTAGCGTGTGTCTGCGTGTAGAGGGGATGATGCTCTGTGCTGTCACGGAGGGGTTACGGACCTGTGGATAATAGGGACTAGTGAGTCACACTGAACCTGGACTATAGGGACTAGTGAGTCATACTGAACCTGGACTATAGGGACTAGTGAGTCATACTGAACCTGGACTATAGGGACTAGTGAGTCACACTGAACCTGGACTATAGGGACTAGTGAGTCTGAACCTGGACTATAGGGACTAGTGAGTCATACTGAACCTGGAATATAGGGACTAGTGAGTCAGACTGAACCTGACTGAATATCAAACCACATTGTACCCTACATCCCACACCCAAAACTATTATGCTTGCGTTGTACAAGCCATGAGATCATTGGTTTCAGACTGCAGTGCAGCGGTTCAAAGGCCATGTTCTCTGTCTCTCTTCACCTGCTAGCATTACCCCTCCCAGCCTCTGTCTGCGTCGCAAATGGCACCCTATTCCCTCTATGACCACAGCCCTATGGGGTACCTTATGGGCCCTGGTCAAAAGTAGTGCACTACTTAGGGAATAGCCCTATGGGGTACCTTATGGGCCCTGGTCAAAAGTAGTGCACTACTTAGGGAACAGCCCTATGGGGTACCTTATGGGCCCTGGTCAAAAGTAGTGCACTACTTAGGGAACAGCCCTATGGGATACCTTATGGGCCCTGGTCAAATGTAGTGCACTACTTAGGGAACAGGGTACCATTTGAGTCAGCCTCTGTTATTACGTCCTGGGGTAGCTATTGATCGTCACCCTACTTTAAAGGGCAATTAAAGGGTTTCAAGCTGGGAGCTGGCCCCTCCCAGGCTCCTCATTGCTATTCAGTGTGTCGGGCTGACTGCTGGCCCCTGGTGGGACCAGTCCCCCCCCCCCCCCCCTAATACCCCACACAGGCCTAGTCTTTGATTCATGTTCATTTCTCTATGGACACCAGGACCAATAAGCACTCTTTAATTGCCCGTTCATTAGGGGTCCAGGCGTAGCCAGGGCTCTCCATCACTGTGGGGTGCCCCCCCCCCCCCCATTGAATGGATGAGGCCAGAGTCCAAGGGCAGGCCAAACAACACAATGCTCATTTAGGGGACAGGGGGGAAGTGGGGACAGGGGTGAATGGGCTGCCATAGCTGGCTCACTGAGGACATGTGTTGGTTAATCAAAGTAAAGGTACAGTTACGATGGTTTAAATGCAGAAATGTACGAGATACACAGATTGTTTTTGCACCCACCATGCTTCACGTCCGCTATGTTCATGTGATGTGAAATGTGTATATTTTGGGATGTGAGCACTCCGTTTGTTGTTTGACGTAACGAAGATCTGTCTGGGGATGTTGTTAATAAAAGCTGTCAGGAGCTTTAACAGTGTGCGGGCCTTCTGGTTTTTTATTTAAATGCAGCGTAGCCATAGGCTGTTATAGGTCATTTTCACTGCAAAAAAGCCAATAGTTTGATTTGAGAAAAAAAATGATCAGAGACAAAGAGATTCTGCACAATATATTCATCATATATTTTGGTTAAGCTCGATAAGACATAGGCTGCTATCTTTGTTGTGCCAATGAAGCACATTTAGTTTGAACTGAATCAAACTTGAAGTAAAATTAGTAATTTCTTCATCCTTTCCAGCAACTGGATGGCTAACCAGACTAGAGCAGCTCACCTACCTCTGTCTACGAGAAACAAGGAAGAGAGTAGAGAAGAGAGAGAGACAGAGACAGAGACAGTGACAGAGAGGGAGATGGAAGAGGGTCCAAGGGGGGCTTGGACCCTCTCTCTCTCTCTCTCTCTCTCTCTCTCTCTCTCTCTCTCTCTCTCTCTCCTCCTGTTCCAAGTCGTTCCACTGATCCCCACATGAATCTCCCCCGTTTCTCAAAAAACCCTTTTTCGCAATTTCCACTGTAATGGCTGTGCCTGAGGCGATAATATGATAATGGACTTGATATCACCTGTGGCGAACTTTTCTCTCCCTCCTAGGTCCTGCCGCGTTGCCTTTGATTAACGATGCGTGGTAATCCTGAGTGTGCGGGGCAGGCCACAGACGGAATCCCTCTCGTCTGTGGAGCGCTTTGCAACAAAAGGCACAGGTGGAATTACCGTCGCACCACCAATACCACACACATGGTGCTCGTGTACATGCAAAACACTCTCTCTCTCACACACACACACACACACACACACACACACACACACACACACACACACACACACACACACACACACACACACACACACACACACACACACACACACACACACACACACACAACAATGACCCCATGACACATTGAGCTCTGTGCCTGTCCCATGGCGACACAAGCTGTTAAAACCTTTTAATTCCAGGGGGGGGAAACAACGATAGTTAAATAAAGAAAATGGAACTGCTGAGTTGCTTTTTCCTTCATCTCTTCATTATTTTCTCCTCCTCAGACCCTTTCTTTCTTTCTTTCATTCCCCTTGTTCCTACTGCTTTATTGGTTCAACCTCTGCATCCTGTTTTCTATACAACACCACCACACTAGAAAGCATCATGAAACACACTGCTCTATTGGAGAGAACTATGGGATTATTGGCCCACAAACAACTCTTCAAACCAAGACGTGACATCTGTTTTGAGTTGTGGAAGAAGCTAGAACATTGCACTTCAAGCCTACCCTGATGGGCTATTATGGTTATACAATTAAGCGTTCAAACTCTCCTCTGATTACTCTATGGGATTGTAATCTCATGCTCTGATTAGACTCAGTGAATGGCGAATGGCCGATTGTACTGTAGTCAGTGAGGCGTTGGAATGTGCAGATTTAAAACAGGGCCCAGCGCATAGAATTACATCTATAATCACTGTGAATTATAGGAGCTTTGTGCCCCAACATCTAAACAATGTCTGAACGATGTAGAAAAAACACTTGAACAATGTCACAAGAAAGTATGTACAATGTCTGAACAAAGTCTGAACAATGTCCGAACAACATTTGAACGATGTCTGAATAACGCCTGAACACAACTTTAATGAGGGGTTAGCGCTGACCCCCAATTTAGCCCGAGCTAAGAACATATTCCCTAAAGGTGTACTGTACACACATCACCAACTAGGTGCTGGTTAGGAGGAACATTAAAGATTCAGAGCCCTTGGGTCATTCGTTTGTTGTGTGTTTACAGATAAACTTGCATAGACACATACTGGACACATACTGTACACATACTGGACACATACTGGACACATACTGGACACATACTGTATACCCATAAGAAAAGATCCTGCCTGAAGGAAAACTTGATGTCATGGATGCATGGGTTTTTAAGTGTAACGGCCATTCCAATCTCAATGTTTCGACAATGAGGATATAAGGACAGGTGCTACAAAACTTTTCAAATCAATCGATGTAAACAACATGAGTTTCCTCAACTCATTTAGCTACAGTAGGTGTGGAATTTAGTCTCTAAGTGGTTTGTTCAAATAATTAAAAACCTTGCCACAAGTCATTCCCACATTGGAGAGGCTTTGTCTAAGCAAATGAAGGGAAATTAATTATAATTTTGCCAGGAGGGCTTTAAATCCCAGATTAGCCCTTCAGATCCTCCACAATTTATGATCTGTGTTTTAATGAGGGCTTGCTCTGCAGCTGGCTCCTACCTCAACTGACTAACTATCAGTCAATGGAATCCATTCATTATTTTGTCATGGGTGACACCGG
This sequence comes from Oncorhynchus kisutch, assembly GCF_002021735.2. Classification (NCBI taxonomy): domain Eukaryota; kingdom Metazoa; phylum Chordata; class Actinopteri; order Salmoniformes; family Salmonidae; genus Oncorhynchus; species Oncorhynchus kisutch. The sequence goes on from NC_034177.2 coordinate 13,293,027, forward strand.
TATTGATAAAGTTTATAAAGTCTCTGTGAAAAGTGTGGTTAGTTAGAATTATCTTAAAATAAATCCATCCCTCCTTTGATCTTCAATCAAGGTGCAGACGTGTCACTATGGGACTGGTTGTGTGTGTATCCATAAAGATCACTTTCAAGTAGTAAAACAGGAAGGGAGGAAAGAAGACTGTCCTCCAACGATGTTGTGGTAACCTGTCAAAAAGGGGTCAAGACCTCCGACCTCCTAACCGCTTATCTCTCTGGGAAAGGGGTGTGTTGTGAGGGTGAACGAGGGTGAGCTAGGGGGAGACATGGTTTTGGGTTTTGCCCTTGGTGGAAATGTGATGCCCCTTGTTACTGGTGAATTATTCACAGCATCTCTTGCGGTTTCATCTGAGGATTGCATCTCGTCCTGAAACCCAATGCTCAGTCGGTGCTGATCCCCCGGGAGAATCCAAGTTCACTCCCCACAGCACCACGTCTTGGAGAAAGTGCCTACTGAGAGAGAGACAGAGAGCTTTTGTGAGTGTAATGTTTACTGTGAAGTTTTATTGGTTATTTGACTTTAGTTTATTATCTATTTCACTTGCTTTGGAAATCAATCAATCAAATGTAGTTATAAAGCCCTTCTTATATCAGCTGATATCTCAAAGTGCTATACAGAAACCCAGCCTAAAACCCCAAACAGCAATCAATGCAGATGTAGAGGCACGGTGGCTAGGAAAAACTCCCTGGAAAGGCAGGAACCTAGGAAGAAACCTAGAGAGGAACCAGGCTCTGAGGGGTGGCCAGTGTTCTTCTGGCTGTGCCGGATTGAGATTATAACAGTACATGGCCAAGATGTTCAAACGTTCATAGATGACCAGCATGGTCAAATAATAATAATCACAGTGGTTGTAGAGGGTGCAACAGGTCAGCACCTCAGGAGTAAATGTCAGTTGGCTTTTCAGAGCCGATCATTCGAAGTATCTCTACCGCTCCTGCTGTCTCCAGAAAGTTGACAACAGCAGGTCTGGGACAGGTAACACGTCCGGTGAACAGGTCAGGGTTCCAGTTGAAATTCCAGTTGAAATTGGAGCAGCAGTACGGCCAGGTGGACTGGGGACAGCAAGGAGACATCATGCCAGGTAGTCCTGAGGCATGGTCCTAGGGCTCAGGTCCTCCAGGAGGGTAGGGAGAAAGAATTAGAGGGAGCATACTTAAATTCACACAGGACACCAGATGAGACAGGAGAAATACTCCAGACATAACAGACTGAACCTAGCCCCCGACAGCATAAATAAATAGGCGGAGACAGGAGAGGTCAGGAGACACTGTGGCCCTGTCCAACGATACCCCCAGACAGGGCCAACTAGGCAGGATATAACCCCACCCACTTTGCCAAAGCACAGCCCCCACACCACTAGAGGGATATCTTCAAACCACCAACTCTGGTTACAGACATACCTTAAACAGTCACTCTTCGAGACTTCAGCACATAGGAATTCCACTTTTGAAACACAAAAAAATATTCTCTAAAAGGTCAATGAGAGGTTGGTCAAAAACACTTCCTTCAACTTACTGAATCCCCCGTCAGTTGGAGATATGTATCTTCCCTGAATTTGCTCTTAACCAGTTGCGACGAGCAAACCCATATCCGGGAGCGTAATCATAGCCTCAAATGCATTAGCATAACGCAACGGACATAAATACCCCTACAAACTTTTCCTATTCATGAAAATCGCAAATGAAATGAAATAAATATATTCAAACACAAGCTTAGCCTTTTTTAACAACACTGTCATCTCAGATTTTCAAAATATGCGTTACAGCCAACGCTAGACAAGCATTTGTGTAAGTTTATCATAGCATAATGCTATGCTAGGCTCTGCTGGCAGCAGGCAAAATTTTCACAAAAATAAGAAAAGCAACCAAATTAAATCATTTACCTTTGAAGAACTTCGGATGCTTTCACTCAGGAGACTCCCAGTTAGATAGCAAATGTTCCTTTTTTCCCAAAATATTATTTTTGTAGGCGAAAAAGCTCCCGTTTCTTCACCATGCTTGGCTGAGAAATCGACCAAAAATGCTACAACTATAACGCCTAACTTTTTTCTAAATTAGCTACATAAAATCGACAGAAACACGGCAAACGTTGTTTAGGATCCATCCTCAAGGTGTTTTTATCAAATATATTCGATAATATATCCGTCGAGGCAGTTGGTTTCTCATAAGAAGCGATTGGAAAAATGGCTACCTCAGTATTTTACGCAAGGTTTTCTGCGGGAGACACCATGTGACCACATGCCATATATGGTCCCTTTACAGCCATTCTTCAAGGGAAATGCCTAAAAAGATGTCACAATGCTGTAGACACCTTGGGGAAAACGTGGAAAACGTAAGCTCATTCGTAGCTCATTCACAACCATATAAGGAGTCATTGGCGATGAGGCTGTTTAAAAAAATGCGGCACTTCCTGGTTGGATTTTTATCTGCGTTTCGCCTGTAACATCAGTTCTGTGGCACTCACAGATAATATCTTTGCAGTTTTGGAAACGCCAGAGTGTTTTCTTTCCAAAGCTGTCAATTATATGCATAGTTGAGCATCTTTTCGTGACAAAATATCTTGTTTAAAACGGTTACTCATGGATTACTTTGAGTTTTGGCTTTAATTTAAACTGTATTGTTCATTAATGCATGCTATATCATATGAATGTCGTACCACATCAAACAACATCATTGTTAGCTTAGTGTACCGAAGTTTAGAAATACAAATACACGTTCCATATTGTTTGTGGACGACAGGCGTGTCCAGTGATATCTACTGTTTGGGGCCCCTTTTTTATACTGTCTTTAAGCCCTGTGATAAAACAAGCCTTTCAACATTGGCTAGTAATGTTGTATAATCATTTACTTGTGTGTCAATGGATTTCTTCACGGTTGTCTTGCAATACTGAAAGCCTTACCTCACTGTACCTGTACCTGACATCTATTTCTATTTGAGTGGTTTACCGATGTGGGAAAAAGGGCACTGTAAGGGATTTATAGTAGGGGTGTGTCAAGGAGTTCATGCCATCACTATGCCCATGTTCAACTCTTTTTTGGTTAATCACCAGAGTGAGATTGAGCCAAGAAACACCTGTCTCAAATGAAGCATGAGAGAACTAGTGTGAAGCAGCCATGCAGTGTTCAACAGAGCGCAGGTGTAATCTCCCCTCAGACAGCTGGCGTCAGCACTCATTTTGTCCACTTAGCAGATGCTCTTATCCAGAGCAACTTACAGGAGGAGCAATTAGAGTTAAGTGCCTTGTTCAAGGGCACATTGACAGATTTTGCACCTAGTCGGCTTGGGGATTCGAACCAACACCCTTTCGGTAACTGTCCCAATGCTCTTAACCGCTAGGTTACCTGCCGCCAAACCACTAAGTGCTGAGATGAGCCACAAAGGCGTTTTAATGCTGCACCAAAACGCCAGGTTGGAAAGTAAGTCGATTAAGTTCTGAGAATGTATATAAAAAGTTAGGTGTGATTTATACTGTTTATGTTTCAATGACCTTTCATTACTGAACACATTTCAGCCTTTTTTGGTCCATTTGTTGTATCTTTCCATCCCTTCAGTATTTCAGTGAGTAAACAGTAGCAGTTTGACACAAACACAAATGTGGTGACAACCATACAAACACTTGCATTTGTGAAATAAGTAACAAGGCCACTGAAATACAGCATTAGCGACTTTATTTAGATATTTGTTGTTGTTGTTGCATAGGAAATGCATATCTTGATTCCAGTAATTGATTCTGCGTGGACATGATGGTTTCACTAATGGAAATGAGAAGGATGATTTTACACCAGTAATAAAAAAACAACGGTCACACAAGGTGTTCGGACAACCGACAGGTAACAACAACTCACATCATAACAGAAGATACAATGGCAGTCAATAAACAATGGCGCTAGTAACATCCAACAAACAATAGGTGCTCAATGGTTCACTGTTCTGTTCCATAAAAGTATAGTAGAGGCACAAGGTATTAGTCAGTTTCACTTATCTGTTGAATCCTAAAATGTTTGATTGTGATTTATGAGGACCGAATGGAATGGTGGTTTGTGAGGACTCGCGGAGGCAGTGACGGGGATGCTGGGATATGAAGTCTTGGTGACGTGGATGCTGGGATATGAAGCCTTTGTGATAAGGATGTGGGACTCAGACTGCACCAGGAGTTCATTGATCTCCTCCCTCTGTCACTCAGGTTCACTCAAGCTGACCTTCGTTAGTATTCGCTAGTTTGACCATGGTGGAGATTTGAGACTCAAGGCTGGGGGAAGTTGCGATATTCACTAACGCACCATATGAACAGGTGTCTACAACAGTTCCACTCCTGGTTTGATGTAAAAAGGTTCAAGACTAGTCTACTAAAGTCCACTTGTAATATGAAGGAAAGTGACGTCAGATTGAAATAGCCTACTGCTTAAATGTTAGTTTCAAAGAGGGCTGCTTCCCACGTTGACCAGCTGACCAGTTTGGAACATAGGGAGTTAGGATGTTGGGAAGTCTATCCCTGGGTGAGCCAATTGAGCTAACAGGATTGGGGATTAGCATTGTTTAACCGAGAGTCTCTTAGGTGTGCTTAGCTGTCTTTCTGGAACTTTCCCATCCACCTTCGCACTGATTTGCCTCTCTTTTGAAGTGCTTCCCTAAGAGCAGGCCTCTCAGAAAGCCCACCTTCGGGCCTCTCGGCAGCTCAATGAGGGATTCTGTCCTCAATAGTGCTGAACGGAGCAGAAATGACTGCAGCCATTGATTCCTCCCCCTTAACAAAGGGCGTGTGAGGGAGATTCACACTGGAGCTGCAGTGCTTCTCATGGTTCTCATCAATGGTACTCCTGTACTTGAGAAGAGTAGGGAGTTCTGGAGTTCTGCGTCTCCCCCATTAGAGAGAGAGAGAGCTTAGTCCTGATGGTCAGTCGGTGCAGATTGTCTAAGGAGTGCGGGGGGGGGGGGGGATCTTAGCTAGCTGGCTCCACTGAACACCTAGCCTAGTCATCATGGTACCATCACCGGCTAAAGTCAATGAGGTTGATTGGAAGGAGTGCAACAAAAACACTGACATGAACGTGAAGATACTTCTCATGGCAACCAGATACCCTCCAAAAAACTTGATAACTCAAAAGTCAGATGAGGATGGAGTCAGGATGGTAGAAATAAAGAAAACATTTGAGGTTTAGGGAGATAAGAGAAGGGCTAAAAGGAGTATAAGTGATGGGAAGGATAAAATACAAAACAAACATAAAATTCATTTTTGTAGATACATTCTAAACAGCTTACTAGGCGATTATGGAAGAGCATGCGATTCTATCTCTAAGGTTATTGTACATGAGCTATAATCAGAGGGGTCTGACAGACAGCAAAGGCTACTGGTGTTCAGAGATTTAAACAATTACAAACAATTATCATATTCAGTAGAGCAATATAATACAGTTCACAGGCACTACATCTTCTTCATGTCATATGCTGGTTTCTTCTAGATTTTCATATAACTTGTTTGATCTTTAAGCTGGGATCTCGAAAACAAAACAATTTGTCATAAAAGAAGGCAAAGTAGATACCAAAGATCTCCATTTGAAATATACACACATATACATGGATAATATGTGTATATATACTATGTGGATATATATTTAATCAGTGCATAGTTGCCATGCAGATTAAACTGCTAGGCTTATACGTTGTCAGAAAGCAGGATAATAAGTTCAATTTGTCTCATTTGATCATTTCACTCTCCTTCAGCGGCTTGGTTTACTACTTAGCACCATGTAATGGTTTTTCAAGAGGATAAATAAATATCTTTGCAAAGGATTAGTGACACTATTTATTAATTAGAGTGGAGAGCTATGGAACAGCTTCCATGTTAACTCCCTTCGCATTAAATGACTTTCTGTTATCCCTTCAATGAAAATGTAACATAATGTACCTCCCTATTGTTTTGCAATGAATTTGGTTCTATACACAGACAACAATGTGAAGAATGTTTACTTCATTTTCTAAATATGATCAACCCCTAAACTAAATTATAAATCGGGTGGTTCGAGCCCTGAATGCTGATTGGCTGAAAGCCATGGTATATGGTATACCATGGGTATGACACAACATACATTTTTACTGCTCTAATAGCAATTAGACACCTTGGGGGGTTGTGGTATATGGTCAATATACCACTGCTAAGGGCTGTATCCAGGCTCTCTGCTTTGTATCGTGTATAAGAACTGCCTTTAGCCGTTGTATAGTGGCCGTATACCACACCTCCTCGGGCCGTATTGTTGAATTTTTCCATATGTATAAAGCGGCAACTTTTCCATCTGGGTTCAATGCCAGGGGAGAAAACATCTCAGTTGGTATCATGTGTCTTTGGACAGAAGTGTCTCAGGGTTCATTGAAGCTCTTCCCATGTCTTGCACGATTGCCACACCGTTAGCGAATGCCATTCTGCCTATGTATTACACCCATTGGTATATTTCACATATTTAGGTGTCTAAATGGATTGAAAAGTATTACGTGTTGTTTCTTTAGTCGCAGCATGAAACATTGTATTATGATTCTTCAGCCCTAAACCGATGACTCTGCAAATGGAAAATCACGACATCAACAATGCCCACGAGAATTTGTACAGATGAAAGACAAGAAAGGCCTTTGATGTGCGTTCGCAAAGCCTGGCCGTTATTCAACCCTGTTTCCTGATCTACGGGCAGAATTCCTCAGACGGTGGTCAAAATAGATATCGTTTCACAGGGATGAAACAGAGTGGCTAGGCTGTCTAAGGCATTGCATCGCAGTGCTAGATGCGTCACTACAGACCCTGGTTCGATCCCAGGCTGTATCACGACCGGCCGTGGTCGGGAGTCCAATAGGGCGGCACACAATTGGCCCAGCATCGGCCGGTTTAGGGGAGGGTTTGGCCGGGGTAGGCCGTCATTGTAAGGTAAGAATTTGTTCTTAACTGACTTGCCTAGTTAAGAAAAAGGTTAAATAAAATAGCCTAACTGACATGACTGGATGGGAAAAGGATGGTGTGAAAGCTCTTCTTGTAGGCCCGGACTGAACAGCTCATCAATATGAACCGTTCGGTGTCCCCTCTATTTCTCCAGGACTACCTAGTGTATACTTCTCCAACGAGACTACACAGGGTTGTTACAGGAGAGCTTCATCAAGAGACTAAGGGATCAATTCAAAGCCAGATCCTTCATTTTGGGGAATGACTCTTTCTGTTGGGTCCTTTTGCTCTGTCAGATGACAGTGTATTCTCCTAGGACTACTCTTTACTATTGGAGTCTGTGGGCTTCTAAAGGAGATCTGATACGGTTGTACACACACAGGGCTACCACTCAGGTGTGGTATCGCCAACCGTGTATTGGCTCTCCACCCTCTGCTGTACATTACGGTATTCCCCAGTTATTTGTTTCAGCATTACAGCTCAACTCGGTTCCAGAGACACTCCAAAGGGTGTTTGGCAAAATGTTGAGAACAAGAAGCCCAAGATAAGATGTGGGTGAAGGGAAAGGCTTTTCTTAGCCAGGCCATCTTGAGTTAAATGTGTATATGTTGGTGGTGAATGGTTAGTATATGGTTAGGATATGGTTACCTGAGGAGATGGAAGAAAAGTAGTACAACTGAAAATGTCAGTAGTGTTTGAGGCCCCCGTGGGTTAAATTGTAAACTCTAATTTCTTGAGGTGATATTCCAAAAATGTCTCTATTAGCACAAAATGTGAATTAAAGCTTGCCAATTCAGTTAAACATCAAAATCTTTGAGGTTCCCAGTTTGAGGGAGCAGAGGGTGACTGCAGATAAGTTGTGCACAGGTTATTCCACACACCTTCCCACGCAGCTCCTGTTACAAAGTTTCAGGAAACTTGTACAATACTTATTTTTTTAACTCACCCCAATCTAGGCCAACGGTGTGTGTTTGTTGGCGGTAACCGTGTTTTGCAAATGCAATGAAGAACCGCAAGTGAGTGTGTCAATGGAAAGTGGTGTGAGAGGACCCACGGTTTATGAGGACTATTTGGTGATGAAGTGGGGTGGCAGGTAGCCTAGTGGTTAGAGCGTTGGGCCAGTAACCGAAAGGTTGCTAGATTGAATCCCAGAGCTAAAAATATGTTGTTCTGCCCCTGAACAAGGGGAGGCCTTCATTGTAAATACGAGTTTGTTCTTAGCTGACTTGCCGAGTTAAATAAAGGTCAAATAAATCAATAAAAAGGGTTGAGAGAGGGAAAGAAATCTGTGAAAAAGGAAAAGAATCATGTTGCATATCAAGCTGTTTATTTTCCTGCATGGAATGGTGAACAGAAAAGAAGATGCCTGGATGCATTTATAATAGGGGCATCCTTTGCCTGTCTATGTCATTGTCTTCTGCCTAAACTAAAAAAAAATTATGCATAAAAAAACGCTATATTTTCTTACCAATTTCCTTAAAATTACCTCAATTTACCTTCATCAACACTGATGCAACAAATAACCTTCAAAACATACAGTATACTGTAACATCCATTTACAATGGGCTTTTCACCTCAATACCCTATACTTTTTAAGTATAGGAATATGCTATACCATCAAAAGAAGAAAAGTCCTTAAATACATTTTTAAAAAACCCAAAAAAGGAAAACGGGAAAGTTTTCAACTTAAATCCAGTTCCCAGAGAACAAACAAACCCCATTCTATGACTGTGGCCTTAATAAAAACAAACCCCATTCTATGACTGTGGCCTTAATACAAACAAACCCCATTCTATGACTGTGGCCTTAATACAAACAAACCCCATTCTATGACTGTGGCCTTAATAAAAACAAACCCCATTCTATGACTGTGGCCTTAATAAAAACAAACCCCATTCTATGACTGTGGCCTTAATACAAACAAACCCCATTCTATGACTGTGGCCTTAATACAAACAAACCCGATTCTATGACTGTGGCCTTAATAAAAACAAACCCCATTCTATGACTGTGTCCTTAATACAAACAATCAGAAAATTCACAACACTAGTTTTTCTCCTCATTTAATCAATGTTACAAAAGTCCTGCATTATAAAATAGGGCAGCTTTAAAATCAGTGTAATTAATAAAACTATACAACATACAAACACCACGTCTCCAACAGTCAGGGCTTTCAGCCCTGCCTGCTCCATCGCTTCCTTTTTTTAGGTGTTCCTTTGTCATCATCAACTCTTCTCCCCACTTCTATACCCAGAACTAAATTACACACAACACAAGAACAAAAACAGACTGCCCAAACTATTGCTTAGTTTTTCTGTCTTTAAAAAGGGTGTCATTTTGTCGTATCTTACACACACACAGCCAAATCTTGCTGATTAGATGCTAGGCTGTTCACAACGAGTTTTGTGACAAAAAATGTCCGTGCAATTGTTTTTTCCCTTCGCTTTTAAGCCGTGGAAGCCGTTTCTTTTCAATAATTCTCACTATTGTCATTTGTTTCACATTTAGTGCAGATAATTAGGAAAGTAATGCCCAACTCATCGCTAAAGGGTAGGCAAGAACAAAGACAAAAACTGTCACACTAAAGGACAAACACAAACCCACGAAGTCTTACTACTAAACCATCACCAAGGCTTCCCCCAAAAAACACATCATTGACTTTTTTAACTGATAAATGTAATAGACAGATCAACAGGAAAACAATGAATATATGTCAGGAAGTCTGTTGAAATGGAGGAAATAGAAAGTGGCATTTTTATTTGTTGGACGTCATATTTTTTTGTCTGTCAAATGTGGATTTTGTGATGGAGAGGAAGTTTGACTTGTTTAAGACTTGCTTGTGAACCCCCCCCCAACGCCCCCCAAAAAAGGAGAACCCTGATATATTCTGCGGTCGACTTGTTAGTGTTGAAAACAAAGAAAGTAGAATACCCGAGCGAGGCTGACTGGGCTTTGCGAGCCCTTTGTTCTCCAGGAGTGGGTCTGCCTAAGGGACCGACCACCAACCATGTAGCCAGTCAAGTGCAACCTAACTGTGGTAAAAAAAGAAAAAATAAACATCACAAACAAATGACTAAATGACTGTCTACATGAGTGCAAGCAGCTATTGCATATTCTTTTCTCATTATTCATTTCTGAATAAAAAATCTATATAAAAAAGGAAAACTCCAAAAGCCAAAAGAAGTTTCCATTTAGAAATGTCAGCAACATCCATAAATATCTATAGATTAGTATTCTCAACACAAAGAATGGTTAAGGGTCGATGACTGGGGGGTTAACTAAACTATCTTCAAGATATAAAGAGGTCTATTCCTACTTACGGAATGAGTAAAAAGGGGGCCATGTCGGGGTGATTGACGCTGGCCTAGTTAAACAGCAGTACGAGACAGATATAGTGTTTCAGGTCTGCTACACACACAGCACCACCATGTTGCATCATAGTGTGCTGTCGTACAGGCCTGAGATGTCTTCCATTTCATCATTCATGTTTCTTATCAGTATAACAACGCTGATTCAGTTTCTACACAATGGGAGGTGGGGGATGAAAACAAATAAGAAACAAGGTCAACTCTCCACATTGGAACATTGTGCAACAGCTCGGGACTAGACCATCGCTCAAGGCACATTTATGGGGAACAATTGTTTGGTGCAATTAGAGAACATACGAACGAAAGATATACTTTAAGATTAGAGTTTTTTGTTGTTGATCATTTCAAGAGGGAACGAAAGAGGAAAAAGGATTCAGAAATGATGAGAAGCGAAGAAGAGTCTGAAAGACGTTCAAGCTGGTTGATTGTGAAGGCCAGCAGTAAAAAAAAGCCTCTCGAAGGGCCAAACAGATAGAGTCTATTGGCAAGTGCCTGATGTTGGGATTAGGATATTGTGTCTTTATTCACTAACTCTAATCTATGTAAAAGTTTGTCACTAACACTACAACATGCAGATAAAAAAACATTTGTAATACTTTTATTCAGTTTTGATCGAGGGTGGATGAGTCCGTCTTAACAATGTATATATATATATATATATATATATATATGTATATATATATATATTAGTATAGGAAAGAAAAACAAAACTTCAATAAAATGGTAAGTTGCATGCGAAGCAACTGAAAAGCTTCGCCGTCTGGTTGCAATCTTGCCTTGATGTAGATATCAATGTGTTTTCAACACAAATGGTCACTCTTTCTCACTCAACTACAATCCTCTGATTAGACTCCCAGCCCATAAACCAACTGCAGGAATAAGTGCCTCTGATTGGACAAGGCTTAGATAAGGCCTAGCCAATCAAACAGGCGAACCAGAACTTGGATGCCCGGTATTAGATGATCTTTTCAAGCGAAAGTGGAGATTTATGTTTTCCATATTTGTTCACATTGTATGTTCTTGATTTTGCCTCATGAGAAATTTCAACTACTACTTATTTCTTTTAAAATCAAGTGCTTTCTTAAAATAAGTTAATCACTTTGCTTTTTAAAAATTAATAGCAGACTAGATTCAAAGCTGCAAGAAATGCTTTAAAATGGATTGTTTAAAATGACAATATTTCTAAAAGGGATTTACATTTTTTACATTCTACGATACTAGCAAATTTACAAGATGAACAAACAAACAAATAAAAGACAACAAAAGCTCAACACATCTGTTATTTTCTCACCAGACCATCGTGCTAGTTGACTTTTTTTTGTACCCCGATATTTTAGAGGTGTGAATGGACTAGGAAGAAAAATATATGATTTTCAACTATTTTAACGACATATCCTACAAAGATATTTAATTATCCAACCACTATCCAACGAAATTGCACTGTCCTCAATTCAATATTCCACTGTTGACGATAGATAGATGTCTCCAGTCAGTTTGTAGGATTAAAGACCTTCGCCCTTTTGCATTGTATAGCATTGTAAAACCGTTAGTTTGAACTGAAATGACCTCTATACAAAAATGTAACATGAACAAGCCTCCCAGTCAGAGGTTTTCTCACAAGCTTCTCATTGAAATACTTCTCTTCTTGTTGCAGGCTTTAAACCAGTTTCAATATGTCACCTGATTGACCGATATTAAACATGAATACCCCATCCCCTCTCTGGTCCCCTGTGAGTTCATAGTGTTGGTTGTTCTCCTCTGCATGGTCTTTCAGCTGCACTGATGTCCCTGGAAAAGCCCTGTGGTGGGGTGAAGACCTTCAGACTCTTGGCTGTGGGGGAGTGTCCCTCCTCAGGGTGGGTGCTGGGTATGTCTGGTTTGGGGTAGGGTGGGGAGACTGAGAGCTATTAACTGGTTGGTATCTGACCCAGCTAAAACCTCTACCTCCGTGAGCCACTGAACCGAAAACAGAGTCCGGTAACAACCATAGAACAAAAGAAACAAGAGCTCTGATCTTCCTCTCGTTTCGGGACATGTGACGCCAGCAGAGCTTTATACACACATGTACACGGGACTCTTAGGTCTCTGTGCCGGACCATCTCCACAGGTCGGCTACGGCAACGAAGGGTTGAGGGAAGCTCTTTTATTTAGTCAGGTGATGTCTCCCCCCTCTGCGGCAAAGTTGGGACGACGAGAAGAAATACAAAAATAAACAAACACAACGTGTACCAGGAAACATACGCTAGCTCTCTCTTGGAGCTCCAGCTAGCACATCCAATAGACAGCTGGGGGGACTGGTACTATATATGAATATAGACATATGAACCATATGAATGAGGGTATATATGGGCTGTATAGATATATAGTATGTACGTGTGTAAGCAGTCAGTATCTCTGCTCTTGTTTTTGGGGGATGGGAGAGGGCGGGGTGGTCTGTTGTAGCCATGCAGTGACAGATTTGAGGGGTTGGGCTTCTCTCTGTCAAACAGGTGAGCACGTTTGCAGGGTTTCAGGTTAGGTCGCACTCAGGGGAGAAAGTAGGGGGTCCAGCGATCTGTCCAGTGGGCTGTCCAGCGATCTGTCCAGTGGGCTGTCCAGCGGGCTGCTAGGGGGAGTCCCTAGCCCAGGTACCACTGCAGAACAGAGAGAGGGATGAAGGGAGACAGAAGACAGTTGAGATAAAGTTAATTTAAGCAGACAATAGATCAGTTCCTTTGCCTCAAGTCGGTGCTCTACCTTTCCATTTCCTTTCCATCTCTGTCTCACTCCCTCTCTACTGAGTACCTAGCTGCTAGGCAAGGGTGTTCCTATACACTCTATCCAGCCGGTCACTGTGTGCCTTCTGAACAACTTCTGCCATGCTTTACTGTGTTTAAGCTCTGAACAAAGTGAGGGGTAGAGAGAGGAAAAAAAGAGAAAGACAGACAGACAGACAGACTGAGAGACAGAGAGAGAGAGAGAGAGAGAGAGAGAGAGAGAGAGAGAGAGAGAGACAGACAGACAGACAGACAGACAGACAGACAGACAGACAGACAGACAGACAGACAGACAGACAGACAGACAGACAGACAGACAGACAGACAGACAGACAGACAGACAGACAGACAGACAGACAGACAGACAGACAGACAGACAGACAGACAGACAGACAGACAGACAGACAGACAGACAGACAGACAGACAGACAGACTGACTGATAGACTGAGAGACAGAGAGAGGGGAGGTGGTTCTTCAGGTTAGCTGGCTGGCCCTCCATAATCCTTCAGTCTCATTGATTGCTCCACTCCATTGTTCACGTTTTCAGCGATTGAGCAAGCGCCCCTCCTTCTCTTCTCTCCGTTTCTCTCCTCCTTCCTCCCATCTCAACATCCCTCATCCCTGCCCCAAGTTCAAGTTCATCCCCGTGTTACGTCATGTCTGGTTGCCCGTGACAACCAGACAGACGTCGACGTGACTACCATTAGGAAGACCCAGGTAGCCTTCCTGTGTATCCCTCTTTCTCCCTCTCTTTCTCCTTCTCTGTTCTCTCTTGTCACTGTTCTGTGAAGTTGGAGCACCCAGCCGCTGCCGCAGACACAAATACATCGCTATTGATTCAGAGGGAGCTCACACACACACACACACACACACACACTCCGCCAGCCCCTCTTCCGACACACAAACACACACACTCCGCCAGCCCCTCTTCTGAGACACACACACTCCGCCAGCCCCTCTTCCAACACACACACACACTCCGCCAGGCCCTCTTGCGACACACACATACACGCACGCTCTCTGAAACAAATGCACACATGGAAACCAACTTTGTCTCTACCTGCTGGAAGTAAATAACAGACTGCTGTCTCTCCCTTCTGCTCTACTTACAATGAAACACACTTCAACATAAAGACACAATGACAAATATGGGATATAATCACCAAACTAAGTCATGAGACTAGTGTGTCTGTACCCAAAGCTAAAGCATTTAAAATAAAGCTATTGTTTGTGGGTGTGTGTGTGTACTGTGGGTGTGTGTGTGTGTCTGTACTGTGGGTGTGTGTGTGTGTCTGTACTGTGTGTGTGTGTGTGTGTGTGTGTGTGTGTACTGTGGGTGTGTGTGTGTGTCTGTACTGTGGGTGTGTGTGTGTGTCTGTACTGTGGGTGTGTGTGTGTGTCTGTACTGTGGGTGTGTGTGTGTGTCTGTACTGTGGGTGTGTGTGTGTCTGTACTGTGGGTGTGTGTGTGTGTGTCTATTGTATCTGTGTGTTGTTTGTGTGTCTGTACTGTGGGTGTGTGTGTGTGTCTGTGCTGTGGGTGTGTGTGTGTGTCTATTGTATATGTGTGTTGTTTGTGTGTCTGTACTGTGTGTGTGTGTGTGTGTGTGTGTGTGTGTGTGTGTGTGTGTGTGTGTGTGTGTGTGTGTGTGTGTGTGTGTGTGTGTGTACTGTGGGTGTGTGTGTGTGTCTGTACTATGGGCGTGTGTGTGTGTCTGTACTGTGGGTGTGTGTGGGTGTCTGTACTGTGTGTGTGTGTGTCTGTGTGTCTGTACTGTGGGTGTGTGTGTGTGTGTGTCTGTACTGTGGGTGTGTGTGTGTGTGTGTCTGTACTGTGTGTATGTGTGTGTGTGTGTGTCTGTACTGTGGGTGTGTGTGTGTGTGTGTCTGTACTGTGGATGTGCCGTATGTGTCTATTGTATCTGTGTGTTGTTTGTGTGTCTGTACTGTGTGTGTGTGTGTCTGTACTGTGGGTGTGTGTGTGTGTCTGTACTGTGTGTATGTGTGTGTGTGTGTGTGTACTGTGGGTGTGCCGTATGTGTCTATTGTATCTGTGTGTTGTCTGTGTGTCTGTACTGTGGGTGTGTGTGTGTGTGTCTGTACTGTGTGTATGTGTGTGTGTGTCTGTACTGTGGGTGTGCCGTATGTGTCTATTGTATCTGTGTGTTGTTTGTGTGTCTGTACTGTGGGTGTGTGTGTGTGTGTCTATTGTATCTGTGTGTTGTGTGTGTGTCTGTACTGTGGGTGTGTGTGTGTGTGTCTATTGTATCTGTGTGTTGTTTGTGTGTCTGTACTGTGGATGTGCAGTATGTGTCTATTGTATCTGTGTGTTGTTTGTGTATCTGTACTGTGTGTATGTGTCTGTGTGTCTGTACTGTGTGTATGTGTGTGTGTCTGTACTGTGGGTGTGTGTGTGTGTGTCTGTACTGTGTGTATGTGTGTGTGTGTCTGTACTGTGGGTGTGCCGTATGTGTCTATTGTATCTGTGTGTTGTTTGTGTGTCTGTACTGTGGGTGTGTGTGTGTGTGTCTGTACTGTGGGTGTGTGTGTGTGTGTGTCTGTACTGTGGGTGTGCCGTATGTGTCTATTGTATCTGTGTGTTGTGTGTATGTCTGTACTGTGGGTGTGTGTGTGTGTGTGTATGTGTGTGTGTCTGTACTGTGTGTGTGTGTGTCTGTACTGTGTGTGTATATCTGTACTGTGGGTGTGTGTGTGCCTGTACTGTGGGTGTGTGGGTGTCTGTACTGTGGGTGTGTGTGTCTGTACTATGGGTGTGTGGGTGTCTGTACTGTGGGTGTGTGTGTTCGTACTGTGGGTGTGTGTGACTGTACTGTGTGTGTGTGTGTCAGTGGGTGTGCTCCTGCAGGTTGCTAGCCGGGCAGTCATCTGCCTGAGCGGGACTAGCTCCTGACTGGTTGAAATTCTACTGTCGACACGCTGCTGCTCGGCGGCAGGGAAGACTGGAAGGTTTTTAATCAATACAAGTTACTGACTCTAGGACTTTCTGTCTCATTCTCTCTCATTCTCTCTCTCCCTCCGTCCCTCCCTCCCCCTCTCTCTACTCTCTTCCTTTCCTCTCTCGCTCTCCCTCCCTCCCCCTCTCGCTCCTCTCTTCCTTTCCTCTCTCTCTCTATCTCTCTCTCTCTCTCTCTCTCTCTCTCTCTCTCGGTCCCTCCCCACTCTCTCCTCTCTTCCTTTCCTCTCTCTCCCTCCGTCCCTCCCCCTCTCTTTCCCCATCCACCATCTTTGTCTACTCAAACTTTTCATCCACTCCACCTCTACCTACTCCTTTTTCTTCTCATCCCTCCTTCACTAACTCCCTCCATCTTCCCCCTGTCCCGATAAGATTGAGGAGAGGAGCTCTTGCAGACCAAACACTGTGTCTGTGTGTGTGTGTGTGTGGGGGGGGGGGGGGGGGTGTATGTGTGTGTGTGTGGATAGTGGGGTAGTGTTACCACACAGTGGGCTGGTGCTGACAGCTGTGATTTAGACTGCAGATACTGCATCAGAGCAGAGGGCAGAGAGAGAGAGATGGGGTAGTGAGAGAGAGAGATGGAGAGAGAAAGACAGAAAGAGAGATGGGGTAGGGAGAGAGAGAGAGAAAGTTAGAATGTCCACACACAGTTATTAGCATAGGGACACGTTCACTCTATTAGCAGTGTGTGTTGTGAACCAGAAGACAGGGGGCTGTTATTGAGGACACGTGGTGCCCTGCTGGGCTGGGCTCTGCTGGGCTGGGCTCTGTGGGCTGGGCTCTGCTGGGCTGGGCTCTGTGGGCTGGGCTCTGCTGGGCTGGGCTCTGTGGGCTGGGCTCTGCTGGTCTGGGCTCTGCTGGGCTGGGCTTGGCTCTGCTGGGATGGGCTTGGCTCTGTGGGCTGGGCTTGGCTCTGTGGGCTGGACTTCGCTCTGCTGGGCTGGGCTTGGCTCTGCTGGGCAGGGCTCTGTGGGCTCTGCCGTGCTGGGCTCTGCTGGGCTGGTTGGAGCTGGTGCCTGGGGCCCACTTTAACACCAACCATTACACTGAGGTGTGTTCTAGTGCCCACAGGAAAGCCTACCAGATTCACGTCTGGGATGAGCAATGCCATGCGTTGTGGGGCTGGAGCGGGCACAGGGAGGGTGGAGAGGGCACAGGGAGGGTGGAGCGGGCACAGGGAGGGTGGAGCGGGCACAGGGAGGGTGGGGTAGGACATGGCCATTTGTGACCCTTGTGTGCCACCAGTGACCGCACACACATGAGCAAACGCACACATAGGAACGGGGGGGGGGGGGGGGCTGTGTGCACGCCTTGCTGAGGAAAGTGAAGAAAAGCAACATTGATTTCATTCAGTGTTCTGACAGAACAGAAACTGGTGAGGACCTTCACCACACGCATTACATACTTCAGTCATCCTCTTTTTCTCTCCCTCTCCCTTTCTCAATCTCTTTCTTTATCCTCCTCCCTTTTGGTCTTCCTCTCTATCGATTATAGCCCTGTTTTTTATTCGAGACACTCTCTCTAGCTCCAACCTGGCTCTAGATAGATACTCTGCTCTCTGTCACACACTCACACACCATACTTGTCAATAGGGGACAGCTGAGGTTGTGCTGTGAGAGCCAGACATTCAGGCCAGTAAAAGTGGGGGTGGGGAGTAGGACTTTCACAGCAGAGAAAGAGGGAGGGAGAGATAGAGAGAGGGGGATAGAAAGAAAGAGAGAGAGGAGGGAGAGAGAGAGAAAGGGAGAGAGACAGAAAGAGAGAGAGAGAGAGAGAGAGAGAGAGAGAGAGTGGAGGGAGCGCTAGAGACAGAGAAAGGGGGGAGATGGAGAGAAAGGCAGAGAGCAAGAAATGGAGAGAGATAAATATATATACACTGAGTTTACAAAACATTATGAACACCTGCTCTTTCCATGTTAAGGCAGCCCCCCACACCTCTTCGATTCAGTTAAATGAGGAACTGTACAACTGACTAGGTATCCCCCTTGCCCTTCCATAGACTGACCAGGTGAAACCAGGTGAAAGCTATGATCCCTTATTGATGTTACTTGTTAAATCCACTTCAATCAGTGTAGATGAAGGGGAGGAGACAAGTTAAAGAAGGATTTTTAAGCCCTGAGACAATTGAAACATGGATTGTGTATGTGTGCCATTCAGAGGGTGAATGGGCAAGACAAAATATTTAAGTGCCTTTAAACGGGGTACTAGGTGCCAGGTGCACCGGTTTGTGTCAAGAACTGCAAAGCTGCTGGGTATTTTCACGCTAAACAGTTTCCTGTGTGCATCAAGAATGGTCCACCACCCAAAGGACATCCACACAACTATGGGAAGCATTGGAGTCAACATGGGCCAGCATCCCTGTGGAATGCTTTCAACACCTTGTAGAGTCCATGCCCCGATGAATTGGGGGGGTTCCCAATGTTTGGTATAGTCAGATAGATAGATATGAGAGAGAGAGAGAGAGAGAGAGAGAGAGAGAGAGAGAGAGAGAGAGAGACCAGGCGTACAGCCCCGGGGTTGGAACAGTAAATACTACACAGGCCCGGGGAGAGAGAAAGGTGGCGATTCCAACACCCTGTGTCGGCAGCTGTGTGCTCTGGGCGATGTGTATGTGTACGAGTGTGTGATATCAAACCAACGAAAGAGAGAGAGAGTAACTTTAGCTCATCAAAAGTAAAAAATAAAAAATAAGTAAATATGGATTTTACATTTAGATTTGTTAGTGTATTTTTGTTCTATTTAACTATAAAGTTTATTGAGGTGTTTAAATGTTAGTTAGTGGTAGATAGTTAGTGGTAGATAGTTAGTGGTAGATAGTTAGTGGTAGAGAGTTAGTGGTGGATAGTTAGTGGTAGTTAGTTAGTGGTAGATAGTTAGTGGTAGATAGTTAGTGATAGTTAGTGGTAGATAGTTAGTGATAGTTAGTGGTAGATAGTTAGTGGTGGATAGTTAGTGGTAGTTAGTGGTAGATAGTTAGTGGTAGTTAGTTAGTGGTAGATAGTTAGTGGTAGATAGTTAGTGGTAGATAGTTAGTGGTAGAGAGTTAGTGGTGGATAGTTAGTGGTAGTTAGTTAGTGGTAGATAGTTAGTGGTAGATAGTTAGTGATAGTTAGTGGTAGATAGTTAGTGATAGTTAGTGGTAGATAGTTAGTGGTGGATAGTTAGTGGTAGTTAGTGGTAGATAGTTAGTGGTAGATAGTTAGTGGTAGTTAGTGGTAGATAGTTTGTTAGTGGTAGATAGTTAGTGGTAGATAGTTAGTGATAGATAGTTAGTTAGTGGTAGATAGTTAGTGATAGATAGTGGTAGTTAGTGGTAGGTAGTTAGTGGTAGATAGTTAGTGATATATAGTTAGTGATAGATAGTTAGTGATATATAGTTAGTGGTAGATAGTTAGTGATAGATAGTTAGTGGTAGATAGTTAGTGGTAGATAGTTAGTTAGTGGTAGATAGTTAGTTAGTGGTAGATAGTTAGTGATATATAGTTCGTGGTAGATAGATAGTGGTATATAGTTAGTGGTAGATAGTTAGTGGTATATAGTTAGTTAGTGGTAGATAGTTAGTGATATATAGTTCGTGGTAGATAGATAGTGGTATATAGTTAGTGGTAGATAGTTAGTGGTAGATAGTTAGTGGTAGATAGTTAGTGGTAGATAGTTAGTGGTAGATAGTTAGTGGTATATAGTTAGTGGTAGATAGTTAGTGGTATATAGTTAGTGGTATATAGTTAGTGGTATATAGTTAGTGGTATATAGTTAGTGGTATATAGTTAGTGGTATATAGTTAGTGGTATATAGTTAGTGGTATATAGTTAGTGGTATATAGTTAGTGGTATATAGTTAGTGGTATATAGTTAGTGGTATATAGTTAGTGGTATATAGTTAGTGGTAGATAGTTAGTGGTATATAGTTAGTGGTAGATAGTTAGTGGTAGATAGTTAGTGGTAGTTAGTTAGTGGTAGATAGTTAGTGGTAGATAGTTAGTTAGTGGTAGATAGTTAGTGATATATAGTTCGTGGTAGATAGATAGTGGTATATAGTTAGTGGTAGATAGTTAGTGGTATATAGTTAGTGGTAGATAGTTCGTCGTATATAGTTAGTGATAGATAGTTAGTGGTAGATATATAGTGGTAGATAGTTAGTGGTAGATATTTAGTGGTAGATAGTTAGTGGTAGATAGTTAGTTAGTGGTAGATAGTTAGTTAGTGGTAGATAGTTAGTGGTAGATAGTTAGTGATAGATAGTTAGTGATTGATAGTTAGTTAGTGGTAGATAGTTAGTGGTAGATAGTTAGTGGTAGATAGTTAGTGGTAGTTAGTTAGTGATAGATAGTTAGTGATAGATAGTTAGTTAGTGGTAGTTAGTGGTAGATAGTTAGTGATAGATAGTTAGTGATATATAGTTAGTTAGTGGTAGATAGTTAGTGATAGATAGTTAGTGGTAGTTAGTTAGTGATAGATAGTTAGTGATATATAGTTAGTTAGTGGTAGATAGTTAGTGGTAGTTAGTTAGTGATAGATAGTTAGTTAGTGGTAGATAGTTAGTGATAGATAGTGGTAGTTAGTGGTAGATAGTTAGTGGTAGATAGTTAGTGGTATATAGTTAGTGGTAGATAGTTAGTGATAGATAGTTAGTGGTAGTTAGTGGTAGATAGTTAGTGGTAGTTAGTGGTAGATAGTTAGTGGTGGATAGTTAGTGGTAGTTAGTTAGTGATAGATAGTTAGTGGTAGTTAGTTAGTGGTAGAGAGTTAGTGGTAGATAGTTAGTGGTAGAGAGTTAGTGGTAGAGAGTTAGTGGTAGATAGTTAGTGATAGATAGTTAGTGGTAGATAGCTAGTGGTAGATCGTGGTAGATAGTTAGTGGTAGATAGTGGTAGATAGTTAGTGATAGATAGTTAGTGGTAGTTAGTGGTAGATAGTTAGTGGTAGATAGTTAGTGGTAGTTAGTGATAGATAGTTAGTGATAGATAGTTAGTGGTAGATAGTGGTAGATAGTTAGTTATATATAGTTAGTGGTAGATAGTTAGTGATAGATAGTTAGTGGTAGATAGTTAGTGATAGATAGTTAGTGGTAGTTAGTGGTAGATAGTTAGTGATAGATAGTGATAGATAGTTAGTGATAGTGTAAGGGAAGCAGTGTCCTGTTAAAGGCTGTGGTAGTACAACATTCAATTCCCTTGTGGCCAATCCAATATAGCCAATCAATATCCCCACTGATCTGTGAGTAACGCATAGCATTACAGAGGAAGACCAGGCAGGGTTCTTAAGGTCTTTTAGAGAGTGAATGCAAATGTGTGTGTGTGTGTGTGTATGTGTGTGTGTGTGGTGGTCTTCACAGTGAAATACTAGCAGCAGGTAATGGACAGCTGCACCGTACTGATCTGTCTGGGTGTCAAATCAAATCAAATCAAATTTATTTATATAGCCCTTCGTACATCAGCTGATATCTCAAAGTGCTGTACAGAAACCCAGCCTAAAACCCCAAACAGCAAGCAATGCAGGTGTAGAAGCACGGTGGCTAGGAAAAACTCCCTAGAAAGGCCAATACCTAGGAAGAAACCTAGAGAGGAACCAGGCTATGTGGGGTGGCCAGTCCTCTTCTGGCTGTGCCGGGTGGAGATTATAACAGAACATGGCCAAGATGTTCAATGTTCATAAATGACCAGCATGGTCGAATAATAATAAGGCAGAACAGTTGAAACTAGAGCAGCAGCACAGTCAGGTGGAAGTTGAAACTGGAGCAGCAGCATGGCCAGGTAGACTGGGGACAGCAAGGAGTCATCATGTCAGGTAGTCCTGGGGCATGGTCCTAGGGCTCAGGTCAGTTGAAACTGGAACAGCAGCATGGCCAGGTGGACTGGGGACAGCAAGGAGTCAGTGTCCTAACTGAACGCCTTCAAGGTGCTTTTATATGGACAGGAGTTGCTTCACACACATACATACACACACGCGCGCTAACACACACACACACACACACACATCAAATTGTATTTGTATCATGTGCCGAATACAACAGGTGTAGTAGACTTTACTGTGAAATGATGAATACAACAGGTGTAGTAGACCTTACTGTGAAATGCTGAATACAACAGGTGTAGTAGACCTTACAGTGAAATGCTGAATACAACAGGTGTAGTAGACCTTACAGTGAAATGCTGAATACAACAGGTGTAGTAGACCTTACAGTGAAATGCTGAATACAACAGGTGTAGTAGACCTTACAGTGAAATGCTGAATACAACAGGTGTAGTAGACCTTACTGTGAAATGCTGAATACAACAGGTGTAGTAGACCTTACAGTGAAATGCTGAATACAACAGGTGTAGTAGACCTTACAGTGAAATGCTGAATACAACAGGTGTAGTAGACTATACTGTGAAATGCTGAATACAACAGGTGTAGTAGACCTTACAGTGAAATGCTGAATACAACAGGTGTAGTAGACCCTACAGTGAAATGCTGAATACAACAGGTGTAGTAGACTCTACTGTGAAATGCTGAATACAACAGGTGTAGTAGACCTTACAGTGAAATGCTGAATACAACAGGTGTAGTAGACCTTACAGTGAAATGCTGAATACAACAGGTGTAGTAGACCTTACAGTGAAATGCTGAATACAACAGGTGTAGTAGACTATACTGTGAAATGCTGAATACAACAGGTGTAGTAGACCTTACAGTGAAATGCTGAATACAACAGGTGTAGTAGACCTTACAGTGAAATGCTGAATACAACAGGTGTAGTAGACCTTACAGTGAAATGCTGAATACAACAGGTGTAGTAGACCTTACAGTGAAATGCTGAATACAACAGGTGTAGTAGACCTTACAGTGAAATGCTGAATACAACAGGTGTAGTAGACTCTACTGTGAAATGCTGAATACAACAGGTGTAGTAGACTCTACTGTGAAATGCTGAATACAACAGGTGTAGTAGACTTTACTGTGAAATGCTGAATACAACAGGTGTAGTAGACTCTACTGTGAAATGCTGAATACAACAGGTGTAGTAGACTTTACTGTGAAATGCTGAATACAACAGGTGTAGTAGACTCTACTGTGAAATGCTGAATACAACAGGTGTAGTAGACTTTACTGTGAAATGCTGAATACAACAGGTGTAGTAGACTCTACTGTGAAATGCTGAATACAACAGGTGTAGTAGACTCTACTGTGAAATGCTTAGGTACGGAGCTTTCCAAAACAATCCAGAATAAGAAAGTTTAGCAATTGGCAAAAAGGAAATAGTATCACAATTGTCACGCCTTGGTCTTAGTATTTTGTGTTTTCTTTAATTATTTGTTCAGGCCAGGGTGTGACATGGGTTTACGTGTTGTGTTTCGTATTGGGGTTTTATAGGATTTGGGATTGCTAGGTTTAGGGGTGTGTCTAGTTAGGCTTGGCTGCCTGAGGCGGTTCTCAATCAGCAGTCAGGTGCTTCTCGTTGCCTCTGATTGGGAACCGTATTTAGGTAGCCTGAGTTCGCTTTGTCTTTCGTGGGTGATTGTTCCTGTCTCTGTGTAGTTTCACCAGATAGGCTGTAATTAGGTTTCACGTTCCGTTTGTTGTTTTTGTATTTATTAGTTATTTCATGTATCGTCACCATTTTCTCATTAAAGATCATGATTAACCACCACGCTGCATTTCGGTCCGACTCTCTTTCGACAAACGAAGAACGCCGTTACAGAATCACCCACCACATACGGACCGAGCGGCATGGTTACAGGCAGCGACCGCAGGAAAAGCGAAAGGAGGACGTTATGGACAGCAATGGCATGGATTATACGACGTGGGAATAAATCGACAGGTGGGCAGCCGACCCAGAGAGAGTGCAGGAGCCCGCATGGGATTCGCTTGAGCAGTGCGAAGAAGGCTATAGGCGAATGGAGTTGAAAAGGAAAACACGGCGGCGCAGAGCGAAACCCGAAAGTCACCCCAAAAAATGTATTGGGGGGGGGGGCTCAGGGAGAGAGTGGCAGAGTCAGGAGTCAGACCTGAGCCAACTCTCCCTGTTAATCATGAGGAGCAGCGATATAAGGACTTCTGGTCTTGGGAGATGATATTAGACGGAAGAGGACCCTGGGCTCAGCCTGGTGAATATCGCCGCCCCAAGGAGGAAGCAGAGGCAGCAGGAGATAGGAGCCGGCGATACGAGGGAACACGGTTGGCAAGGAAGCCAGAGAAGCAACCCCAAACAATTATTGGGGGGGGGGGCTTACAGGGAGTATGGCTATGCCAGGTAGGAGACCTGCGCAAACTCCCTGTGCTTTCCGGTGGGCTAAAGAGACCGGGCAGGCACCGTGTTATGCTAGTGAGCGCACGGTGTCTCCAGTGCGGGTGCATAGCCCGGTACGGTTCATACCAGCCCTTCGTATTGGCCGGGCTAGAGTGGGCATCGAGCCAGGTAAGCTTGGGCAGGCTCGGTGCTCAAGAGCTCCAGTGCGCCTGCACGGTCCGGTCTATCCAGAGCCACCTCCACACACCAGTCCTCCGGTAGCAGCTCCCCGCACCAGGCTTCCTGTGCGTGTCCTCGCTCCAGTATCACCAGTGCCCGCACCACGCATCAGGCCTACAGTGCGCCTCGCCTCTCCTGCTCTGTCGGAGTCTCCCGCCTGTTCAGCGCAGCCAGCGTTTTCCTCCTCTCCTGTGCTGTCGGAGTCTCCCGCCTGTTCAGCGCTATCAGAGCCTTTCTTCTCTACAGTGCTGCCGGAGCCTCCTGCCTGTTTGAAGCAGCCAGAGATGTCAGTCTGCATGAAGCAGCCAGAGCTGTCAGTCTGCAAGGAGCTGCCAGTCTTCAAGGAGCTGTCAGTCTGCAAGGAGCTGTCAGTCTGCATGGAGCAGTCAGAGCTGTCAGTCTGCAAGGAGCTGCCAGTCTGCAGGGAACTGTCAGTCTGCAGGGAACTGTCAGTCTGCAAGGAGCTGTCAGTCTGCAAGGAGCTGTCAGTCTGCAAGGAGCTGCCAGTCTGTAAGGAGCTGTCAGTCTGCATGAAGCAGCCAGAGCTGCCAGTCTGCAAGGAGCTGTCAGTCTGCAAGGAGCTGTCAGCCTGCATGGAGCAGTCAGAGCTGTCAGTCTGCAAGGAGCTGCCAGTCTGCAGGGAGTTGTCAGTCTGCAAGGAGCTGTCAGTCTGCAAGGAGCTGCCAGTCTGCAAGGAGCTGCCAGTTCTGCAAGGAGCTGCCAGTCTGCAAGGAGCTGTCAGTCTGCAAGGAGCTGTCAGCCTGCATGGAGCAGTCGGAGCTGTCAGTCTGCAAGGAGCTGCCAGTCTGCAAGGAGCTGCCAGTCTGCAAGGAGCTGCCAGTCTGCAAGGAGCTGTCAGCCTGCATGGAGCAGTCAGAGCTGTCAGTCTGCAGGGAGCTGTCAGTCTGCAGGGAGCTGTCAGTCTGCAGGGAGCTGTCAGTCTGCAAGGAGCTGTCAGTCTGCAAGGAGCTGCCAGTCTGCAGGGTGCTGTCAGCCTGCATGGAGCAGTCAGAGCTGTCAGTCTGCATGAAGCAGCCAGAGCTGCCAGTCTGCAAGGAGCTGTCAACCTGCATGGAGCAGTCAGAGCTGTGAGTCTGCATAGAGCAGCTAGATCCGCCAGTCAGCCATGATCTTCTAGATCTGCCAGTCAACCAGATTCTTCCAGATCTGCTAGTCAACCAGAATCTTCCAGATCTGCTAGTCAACCTGAATCTTCCAGATCCGCCAGCCAGCCAGGATCTACCGGAGCCTACTACCTACCTGAGCTTCATCTCAGTACTGGGCTTCCTCTCAGTACTGGGCTTCCTCTCAGTACTGGGCTTCCCCTCAGTTCCGGGCTGCCCCTCAGTTCCGGGCTGCCCCTCAGTCCCGCGTTGCCCCTCAGTCCCGAGCTGCCCCTCAGTTCCGGGCTGCCCCGCAGTCCCGAGCTGCCCCTCAGTCCCGAGCTGCCCCTCAGTCCCGAGCTGTCCCTCAGTCCCGAGCTGTCCCTCAGTCCCGAGATGCCCCTCAGTCACGAGCTGCTCCTCAGTTCTGTGGGGTTCTGGGTGAGGACTATTAGGCCATGGTCGGCGGCGAGGGTGGATTATCCCAGGACGCGAAGGGGAGGAACTATGACATTTATGGAGTGGGGTCCACGTCCCGAGCCGGAGCCGCCACCATGGACAGACGCCCACCCGGACCCTCCCTATGGTTTTGAGGTGCGTCCGGGAGTCCGCACCTTAGGGGGGGGGGGTTCTGTCACGCCTTGGTCTTAGTATTTTGTGTTTTCTTTAATTATTTGTTCAGGCCAGGGTGTGACATGGGTTTGTGTGTTGTGTTTCGTATTGGGGTTTTATAGGATTTGGGATTGCTAGGTTTAGGGGTGTGTCTAGTTAGGCTTGGCTGCCTGAGGCGGTTCTCAATCAGCAGTCAGGTGCTTCTCGTTGCCTCTGATTGGGAACCGTATTTAGGTAGCCTGAGTTCGCTTTGTCTTTCGTGGGTGATTGTTCCTGTCTCTGTGTAGTTTCACCAGATAGGCTGTAATTAGGTTTCACGTTCCGTTTGTTGTTTTTGTATTTATTAGTTATTTCATGTATCGTCACCATTTTCTCATTAAAGATCATGATTAACCACCACGCTGCATTTCGGTCCGACTCTCTTTCGACAAACGAAGAACGCCGTTACAACAATAAAATAACAACAACAATAATGAGACTATATACAAACAGTACCAGTACCAAGTCAATGTTGCAGGGGTACGAGGGAGTTGAGGTAATATATACATGTACTGTAGGTAGGGGTTAAGGGACTAGGTAATATATACATGTACTGTAGGCAGGGGTTAAGGGACTAGGTAATATATACATGTACTGTAGGTAGGGGTTAAGGGACTAGGTGATATATACATGTACTGTAGGTAGGGGTTAAGGGACTAGGTAATATATACATGTACTGTAGGCAGGGGTTAAGGGACTAGGTAATATATACATGTACTGTAGGTAGGGATGAAGGGACTAGGTAATATATACATGTACTGTAGGTAGGGGTTAAGGGACTAGGTAATATATACATGTACTGTAGGCAGGGGTTAAGGGACTAGGTAATATATACATGTACTGTAGGTAGGGGTTAAGGGACTAGGTGATATATACATGTACTGTAGGTAGGGGTTAAGGGACTAGGTAATATATACATGTACTGTAGGCAGGGGTTAAGGGACTAGGTAATATATACATGTACTGTAGGTAGGGATGAAGGGACTAGGTAATATATACATGTACTGTAGGTAGGGGTTAAGGGACTAGGTAATATATACATGTACTGTAGGCAGGGGTTAAGGGACTAGGTAATATATACATGTACTGTAGGTAGGGATGAAGGGACTAGGTAATATATACATGTACTGTAGGTAGGGGTTAAGGGACTAGGTAATATATACATGTACTGTAGGTAGGGGTTAAGGGACTAGGTGATATATACATGTACTGTAGGTAGGGGTGAAGGGACTAGGTAATATATACATGTACTGTAGGTAGGGGTTAAGGGACTAGGTAATATATACACACACACACACACACACTTGAGTCATACAGTCAAGCATGTGGAGAGAGCCTAGGAGAGAGAAAGAGGAGAGAGAAGACAGAGAGATAGTAAGGAGAAAGAAGTACCCAGTGAGAGAGAGAAGACAGAGAGATAGTAAGGAGAAAGAAGTACCCAGTGAAAGAGAGAAGAAGGAGAGATAGTAAGGAGAAAGAAGTACCCAGTGAAAGAGAGAAGACAGAGAGATAGTAAGAAGAAAGAAGTACCCAGTGAGAGAGAAGACAGAGAGATAGTAAGGAGAAAGAAGTACCCAGTGAAAGAGAGAAGACAGAGAGATAGTAAGAAGAAAGAAGTACCCAGTGAGAGAGAAGACAGAGAGATAGTAAGGAGAAAGAAGTACCCAGTGAAAGAGAGAAGACAGAGAGATAGTAAGGAGAAAGAAGTACCCAGTGAAAGAGAGAAGAAGGAGAGATAGTAAGGAGAAAGAAGTACCCAGTGAAAGAGAGAAGACAGAGAGATAGTAAGGAGAAAGAAGTACCCAGTGAAAGAGAGAAGACAGAGAGATAGTAAGGAGAAAGAAGTACCCAGTGAGAGAGAAAGGAGGGATCTTGGCCTGTTTCTTTAAACTCCTGTCAATGGAACCAGTAATCTCATCATGTGGAGAAGTGCTGACTCAGGACGCTGGGCTAAAGTGCCTGCAGATGAGTGTCATCTCAGAGGAGTTCAGCCTCATGTAATGCAAACCAGCTCCCAGCCCGGTGTGCTTATGAAACCACCTCTCCCTCTCTCTCTATGCCTCCCTTTATTCCCCCCTATCAATCTCTTCTCTGCCAAACCCTCTCTCTTTCTACTCATCTCTTCTCTGCCAAACCCTCTCTCTTTCTACCCGTCTCTTCTCTGCCAAACCCTCTCTCTTTCTACCCATCTCTTCTCTGCCAAACCCTCTCTCTTTCTACCCATCTCTTCTCTGCCAAACCCTCTCTCTTTCTACCCATCTCTTCTCTGCCAAACCGTCTCTCTTCCTACCCCTTTTTCAATCTGACTCGCACCATCTCTCTTTACACCTCATCTCTTCACTGCCTCCCCCTCAGCATCCCCATCTCCCCCCTCTTGCTCTACTCATGCGTCGCCCCCCTGCCTCTCTCCCTCCCTCTCTCCCCCCCTCTCACTCTACCTATGTCTCCCCTCTACCTTCCTCTCTCCCTTCTCTCACTCTACCTATGTCTCCCTTCTACCTTCCTCCATTACTTATTTACATCCATACTATCATCAGCCACCTATCAGTATATTACAGTACACTATGCTATGTCAAAGTCCCAAATGGAATCCAATTCCATTTCTAGTGCACTACTTTTGACCAGGACCCATAGTATTCTGGTCGAAAGCAGTGCACTATATAGGGAATAGGGTGCCATTTGGGACGTATCCTATGATACACCTCCTCGGTGTCCTGCAGACCTCCACTAGTGCAGACACCCAAACTAACTCATAATCAGTGAAATAATCATAATCAGTGAAATGACTAGTACTGTAATGCAACATTATTAACAGTGTGTGTTTTTGGTCTTGGCACGTCTTGTAATATTACTGTACCCCCAGATGCATTGATAAGTGACAGTGTTGTCTGAGACAGTTGTCTGCTTGTATTAGAATGCATCATAATTACTGTGGGAAAGTAAACTGGTCAGAGCTTCTCCCCCTACTGGTTCAACAAGGTAACGACACCCAGCCCGCCTAAATACACAACACACTGTTTATAATTATGGCAGCGCCAAAACAAACAATTTAAAAGGTGAAATATTTAACTTCTGTAAAGGTGCAATCTGTAACTCATGCACATTTAAGTACAGAGGTAGTATCCCTTCAAATCAGAGAAGACAAAGACAGATTGCGCATTTAAATCCTCCGTCTAAAGATGTGCTAATGTCCTATATGAGAGAAGTGACTATAAGGCAACTGTGATCATTTGTACTAGCCTCACTGTGTGTGTGTGTGTGAGTGAGTGAGTGAGTGAGTGAGTGAGTGAGTGTGAGTGAGTGTGAGTGAGTGTGTGTGTGTGTGTGTGTACCAATGTCTTTGTTGCAAATTGCTTGTGGGTACGAGGGTGAGGAGAGGTGTACAGGAGTGTGTGTGTGTGTGTGTGTGTGTGTGTGTGTGTGTGTGTGTGTGTGTGTGTGTGTGTGTGTGTGTGTGTGTGTGTGTGTGTGTGTGTGTGTGTGTGTGTGTGTGTGTGTGTGTGGGCGTATACATGTCTCGACTAGTCAGGAGGACAAGGGGGCGGGCTGTGTGTGTATCTGGTGTGTGAAAACAGTATTCTAGACAGGCACAGAGCAGAGCATCACAGGGTCCTCAGTGCTGTGTCTCAGGGGGCAACCGCCACTGGCTCCCATGGCAGCGCTGACTCGCGGGCACTGTGCCCACCCGTAGGTCATTGGCAATGCCTAAAACCCATTCCCTTCTTCCACGGGCACTGACCTCGCCACCGACAACCCCCCACCCACTCTCCCAAACAAGACAACTTTTCAATGAGAGAGGGAGAGGGGGGTTAGAGGGTGGACACACACAGGCACCTCAATCAACCCTTCCCCCTCGTTTCCATGGCGAGCAGACTGGGAATGTTTACTATTACAGTCACATCTCTCCCTCTTGTTTCTCCCTCCATCCCTCACTCTATCCCTTTCTCTCTCCATGGGGCTAACATTGGCTACTATGGGTAACTTTTGTCCCCCGAGCCGTGGGGTGGTTTTCAAACAGGCGCTGAGGGCCGTGTGTGTGTGTGTGTGTGTGTGTGCATCTCGGGCGTTTTCATGTTTCATGCTGTAATACAACCCCCCCCCAGACAATATGGACAAAAAAGGAAGGCATGGCAGAGGGAACATGGCTGCTCACGTAGAGTCACCCCCCTTGTAGAGTCCAGTGTCTGGACCCTTGTAGAGTCCAGTGTCTGGACCCTTGTAGAGTCCAGTGGATGGACCCTTGTAGAGTCCAGTGTCTGGACCCTTGTAGAGTCCAGTGTCTGGACCCTTGTAGAATCCAGTGTCTGGACCCTTGTAGAATCCAGTGTCTGGACCCTTGTAGAGTCCAGCATCTGGACCCTTGTAGAATCCAGTGTCTGGACACTTGTAGAGTCCAGTGTCTGGACCCTTGTAGAGTCCAGCGTCTGGACCCTTGTAGAGTCCAGCATCTGGACCCTTGTAGAGTCCAGCGTCTGGACCCTTGTAGAGTCCAGCGTCTGGACCCTTGTAGAGTCCAGTGTCTGGACCCTTGTAGAGTCCAGTGTCTGGACCCTTGTAGAGTCCAGTGTCTGGATCCTTGTAGAGTCCAGTGTCTGGACCCTTGTACAGTCAAGTGTCTGGACACTTGTAGAGTCCAGTGGATGGACCCTTGTAGAGTCCAGTGTCTGGACCCTTGTAGAGTCCAGTGTCTGGACCCTTGTAGAATCCAGTGTCTGGACCCTTGTAGAATCCAGTGTCTGGACCCTTGTAGAGTCCAGCGTCTGGACCCTTGTAGAATCCAGTGTCTGGACCCTTGTAGAGTCCAGTGTCTGGACCCTTGTAGAGTCCAGCGTCTGGACCCTTGTAGAGTCCAGCATCTGGACCCTTGTAGAGTCCAGCGTCTGGACACTTGTAGAGTCCAGTGTCTGGACCCTTGTAGAGTCCATTGTCTGGACCCTTGTAGAATCCAGTGTCTGGACCCTTGTAGAGTCCAGTGTCTGGACCCTTGTAGAGTCCAGCATCTGGACCCTTGTAGAGTCCAGTGTCTGGACCCTTGTAGAGTCCAGTGTCTGGATCCTTGTAGAGTCCAGTGTCTGGACCCTTGTACAGTCAAGTGTCTGGACCCTTGTAGATTCCAGTGTCTGGACCCTTGTAGAATCCAGTGTCTGGACCCTTGTAGAGTCCAGTGTCTGGATCCTTGTAGAGTCCAGTGGACTGCTATGGCTAGAGAGCCTAGCTCTGCTCATTTACATTGAAGTCAATGACAAGATCATTTTCTCCTTTTACAAGTGACTTAGTCCAAGAACAACATGAACAAATAGACTAAAGTTATTTATCAGATAAGACACTGTGGTGACTGCAGAGCCCATGGTCCTTATGGTCATTCTATAGGGTTAGGGTTATGCCCATGGTCCTCATGGTAAGAGTAGGGGTGTTAACCACGCTGTCCTGCCAAACACCCAACATGACCTCATATAGACATGGTCACCTAACCATCCGCTAATTCTACATTGGCATGATTCCCTCCTCTCCACTGTGACAGCTTTCTGGACCAAAATGACATCCTGAATACACGTTAAAGCAATGGCTCACACACACCCACATGGGGATTGTGTGTGTGCTGTATGTGTGTGTTTGGAGGGGTGGTTGAGAAGCCAGCCTTGGTGACACAGGCCTCAGCGCCAGGCCACATTAATAATGCACAGAACGCCAGATCGCAAGGCCTGAGCAAACACAGATGGATAGAGGAATGGGCTGGCTTAGTGGATAACCCTGGTGGAGAGAGAGAGAGGGGGGGGTGGGGGGGTGGAGAGCGAGAGAGGGGGGGTGGGGGGTGGAGAGAGAGAGAGAGGGGGGGGGTGGGGGGGTGGAGAGAGAGAGAGAGGGGGAGGGTGGGGGGGGTGGAGAGAGAGAGAGGGGGGGAGGGTGGGGGGGGTGGAGAGAGAGAGAGGGGGGGGGTGGGGTGGAGAGACAGAGAGAGGGAGGGGTGGGGGGTGGA
>NC_034177.2:13325364-13365778 GCF_002021735.2 Oncorhynchus kisutch
CTCTCTCTCACCCTCTCTCTCTCACACACTCTCCCTTTTCTCTCTCTCCCCCTCTTTCTCTCTCCCACCCTCTCTCCCTCTTTCTCTATTACCCTCTCTCTCTCACCCTCTCTCTCACCCTCTCTCTCTCTCTTTCACCCTCTCTCTCACACTCTCTTTTCTCTCTCTCTCACCCTCTCTCTCTATCACCCTCTCTCTCACCCTCCCTCTCTCTATCACCCTCTCTCTCTCACCCTCTCTCTCTCTCTCTCTCACCCTCTCTCTCTCTTTCACCCTCTCTCTCTCACCCCCTCTCACTCCTCTCTTTCTTTCTCTCTCTCACCCTCTCTCTCCCTCTCTCTCTCTCTCTCACCCTCTCTCTTTTTTTCTCTCTCTCACCCTCTCTCTTTTTCTCTCTCTCTAACCCTCTCCCTCCATCTCTCTCTCTCTTTTTTCTCTCTCACCCTCTCTCTCTCACCCTCTCTCTCACCCTCTCCCTCTCACCCTCTCTCTCCATCTCTCTCCATCTCTCTCTCTCTTTCTTTCTCTCTCACCCTCTCTCTCTCTCTCTCTTCCTCAACCCTGGTAAACCTTCACTCACTTCTTTCAGCCATAAGTCATGTTCAGGTATGTGAAGTATCAGGCTGTGTTAACGTAGCACAGTGTTATGGGTTGCTACAGCACACATGCTTGTCTTAGGGAGCCCTTGCTAGAGATGTGGCCTGGACTGGTTGTGCTACATTTATCTAGTGTACAGTAAAGAGTACAGGGAGACAGGAACATTTTAACAAGTCACTCTGCAGGCAGCACCTGACAAGTGTAATAATGAAACCCTCCCTGACACATGCAGACCCCCCCCCCCCCAACACACACACACACACACAGTACATAAGGGAGGTCCTGCGTCCCCCATTCAGATCATAATCAATCATTTGTGTTTCCACACCACCCCTCCGGTCTCAACAAGCTCTCCAGCAGCACTATCATTCACATGTCACTTAGACTGAGTCAAGATGGCACCCTATTCCCTATGAAGTGCACTACTTTCGACCGGGGACCAAGGATGCACTATATAGAGTATAGAGAATAGGATGCCATTTTGGACGTACCCCTAGTCACTAGATCACCATCACTTATCCCATCCAGTATAGACTTCCTTTCTGACTGCTCGCTGCCTTTCTGGCTATTCACCAGCTCCTGTCCCACCCTGCCAACCAGTCCAAGAAGGGTCCGCCAAGGTCAATTATGCAAATGGTCAGAGTCAATTAGGAATGTTTCTTAAAAAAAAGAGTGACCAGAACTAAAGTGTTTGCAGAACAATTTCCAATGACTTAAATAGCCTTGGACAACGTGTCATGTTCCGCATTTACACTGTGGTGAAGGTTCTCCAGGGGAGGAATTGCGATTAAACAAAGTTTTACGGCCATGTTTCAGCTTTTCAACTTACAAGTCCAAAAAGGCTTTTTATCATACAGAGGGGGGTCTGGGAGGGGGGGGGGGGTCTGCTCCTCTCCTCAATCACCCATTTTCACTGCTTTGACTTCATTTTCTCCTCCGCTCTTCTTCTTTTTAGCATTCAAAGTACTGGTCCTGGGGGCACCCTTAGCCTGGTTAAACTAGCCTGGTTAAACTAGCCTGGTTAAACTAACCTGGTTAAACTAGCCTGGTTAAACTAGCATGGTTAAACTAACCTGGTTAAACTAGCCTGGTTAAACTAGCCTGGTTAAACTAGCCTAGTCACCATTACTTGGTGAGTGCAGCATTCAGTCTGCTTTAACCTGGCTAGGAAAGCCCTGTCAATGCAGAGCAACACTTAAACATATGAATGATCTATGAATGAATGATTATGATAGGAGAGCTGTCAAAATACCATGAGAGTTCAGCATATTCCATGAGGATAACATTATAACATCATTATGTTTGCATTGTGCACTTCTAAAAACTCCACAAAGTGGTAAAGGAGAAGGTTTGAAATGCATCTGACCTGCCTGGTGAAATAAAAGGTTTGATGCATCAAATAAAAGGAGACATCAGGGCACCAGTGTCAAGACCTCATAGACAGCAGGGTGTTATAATGAGCCTCTCTCTCTGACTGCTACAGAGAACGATGCACAATAGTTCAAAACTCCCTGGATGAGCAGTGTAGGATGGGGGCCTCGCTTTCTCTCAGGTTTATTTGGGCTTCTCCTCATGAGCAAGGTGCCACGTTGTACTGTGTGTTCTCATGTCACGTTGTACTGAGTGTTCTCATGTCACGTTGTGCTGAGTGTTCTCATGTCACGTTGTACTGAGTGTTGTCATGTTCACGTTGTACTGAGTGTTCTCATGTCACGTTGTACTGAGTGTTCTCATGTCACGTTGTACTGAGTGTTCTCATGTCACGTTGTACTGAGTGTTCTCATGTTCACGTTGTACGGAATGTTCTCATGTTCACGTTGTACTGAGTGTTCTCATGTTCACGTTGTACTGAGTGTTCTCATGTTCACGTTGTACTGAGTGTTCTCATGTTCACGTTGTACTGCGTGTTCTCATGTTCACGTTGTACTGAGTGTTCTCATGTCACGTTGTACTGAGTGTTCTCAGTGTCCGAGCAGCTAATTCACCACTAGACTGCTAGGCTGGCTATGTAGCCCCATGCCCCCCTACCTCATCCACTCAACTCCAAGGGGACAAGCTGTAGTTTGGGGGTTGGGTGGAAGGAGAGATGGAGGAGGTTGGGGACATTCTCCCCAGCAGGGTCTCTAAGGGCCTTTCAGTGGCGCTCTAAGGGAGGCCTGTTAGCAGTGACTTTAGCACATCGTTATGGAGGACAGATGAAACTGAGTCTGGAAGTGACGGCAGGTCCTCCCCACACAGCGCCCAGCGGGTGGGCCTGTAGCTAATCTGGGTCAAATATGCAAATGTGGTGACGTGGGAGGGGACAGGAGGGGAGACTGGAGGCTGACTTCAGACAGCTGGCAGGAGATGGAGAAAGGGAGGGAGGCAGGGAAGGAGAGATGAGAGAGAGAGGGAGCAGTGGGCTCCATTGTGGTCTGGGCATGCATGAGGGGCTGCATGCCCAACAGAAAAACTCTCTGGATTAGTTCCACTTTGCAAATCGCGTTGGTTCGCTAGCTTTTTCTTCCCCCACCTTGTAGTTCTATTTCACTGCCAACTTTTCCTTCAAAAATATATTTTGATTTAATAATAAAAGCAGTGATTAAAAGAAAAAGCCTCCCTTATTATGACGTGTGGTTTGTGGGGGAGAGATATCAACAGGTGGCTGTGTGTGCGCGTGTGAGTGTGTGTGCGTGTGTGTGTTCGTGTGTGTGCATGCCTGCATTAATCCGTGGGAGGAGAAGGCTGAGGAGTGTTTTAATAGCTCTTTTGAAGACGAGAAGTCGAGCTAACGAACCGTGCGGCTTGCGAGTCTTTGTTTGCCAAATTGTGGTGCCCTGCGGCTACACCTACGTCTCTCGGCTCAACGGGTTCGGCTAACATTTCAAGAGGGAAAGTGGTGCGTGAAGAAGAATCTCTGAGTATGATAAATCAATTACAGTTGAAATTGCTACCACAGGTTAAAGTCAACCAAATAGATATGACAACCGTCTCGACTGATGAAGATTAATGAACACCATCATTTTGGCCTTTTATGTTAGTGTAGAACACAACATCCCAAATCTAATAGTCATACCACATAATGACAGGGCTTAATCTGATAGTTATACCACATAATGACAGGGCTTAATCTGATAGTTATACCACATAATGACAGGGCTTAATCTGATAGTTATACCACATAATGACAGGGCTTAATCTGATAGTTGTACCACATAATGACAGGGTTTAATCTGATAGTTATACCACATAATGACAGGGCTTAATCTGATAGTTATACCACATAATGACAGGGCTTAATCTGATAGTTGTACCACATAATGACAGGGCTTAATCTGATAGTTATACCACATAATGACAGGGCTTAATCTGATAGTTGTACCACATAATGACAGGGCTTAATCTGATAGTTGTACCACATAATGACAGGGTTTAATCTGATAGTTGTACCACATAATGACAGGGCTTAATCTGATAGTTACACCACATAATGACAGGGCTTAATCTGATAATTATACCACATAATGACAGGGCTTAATCTGATAGTTATACCACATAATGACAGGGCTTAATCTGATAGTTATACCTCATAATGACAGGGCTTAATCTGATAGTTGTACCACATAATGACAAGGCTTAATCTGATAGTTGTACCACATAATGACAGGGTTTAATCGGACAGTTATACCACATAATGACAGGGCTTCATCTGACAGTTATACCACATAATGACAGGAATTAATCTGATAGTTGTACCACATAATGACAGGACTTAATCTGACAGTTATACCACATAATGACACGACTTAATCTGATAGTTATACCACATAATGACATGATTTAATCTGAAAGTTATACCACGATTTAATCTGACAGGTATACCACATAATGACACAATTTAATCTGACAGTTATACAACATAATGACATGATTTAATCTGATATGATAGTTATACCACAATGTTATACCACGATTTAATCTGACAGTTATACCACTTAATGGCACAACTTAATCTGACAGTTATACCACTCAAAGACATGACTTAATCTGACAGTTATACCACTTAATGGCACAATTTAATCTGACAGTTATACCACATAATGACACGATTTAATCTGATAGTTATACCACTTAATGGTACAACTTAATCTGACAGTTATACCACTTAATGGCACAACTTAATCTGACAGTTATACCACTTAATGGCACAACTTAATCTGACAGTTATACCACTTAATGGCACAACTTAATCTGACAGTTATACCACTTAATGGCACAACTTAATCTGACAGTTATACCACATAATGGCACGATTAGGCAGGAAGGCAGGGAGGACATGGTTAGGGTGGGGAGGGGGAGGCAGGTAGGACCAGGTCGGGGTGGGAAAGGACTGGTGAGTATAAGGGAGAGTTTGGGGGGGTACAGGGAGGACTTTACCTCTAGGTCCTGTAATAACAGGCTGATGATGATGTGTGAATGGGGGGACTGGGAGGGTACAGGGGGGACTTTACCTCTAGGTCCTGTAATAACAGGCTGATGATGATGTGTGAATGCCGTTCGGGGGGAGTAGGAAGTGGTCTGCGAAGACATGACAGGGCTGCTGAAACCACACTTCTCTGACTTCTTTAATGTGGTGGACGGTGGCATCCCTGGTAAGAATGATTGATAAGTGCAATTTAATAAGGCAATGTCATGGAGGCTCTCTTGGCTCACAGGTGAGAGATGGCAGAGAGGGGGGCGTGGGGAGTGAGTACAAGAGGGGTTGGAGGGCAGGCTAATGGGAGGACAGGGGAAGTGGTCAGGGCCCACTGGCTCCAGGTCATCTACAAGTCCATGCTAGGTAAAGCTCCGCCTTATCTCAGTTCACTGGTCACGATGGCAACACCCATCCATAGCACGCGCTCCAGCAGGTGCATCTCACTGATCATCCCTAAAGCCAACACCTCATTTGGCCGCCTTTCGTTCCAGTTCTCTGCTGCCTGTGACTGGAACGAATTGCAAAAATCGCTGAAGTTGGAGACTTTTATCTCCCTCACCAACTTCAAACATCTGCTATCTGAGCAGCTAACCGATCGCTGCAGGTGTACATAGTCTATCGGTAAATAGCCCACCCATTTTTACCTACCTCATCCCCATACTGTTTTTATTTATTTACTTTTCTGCTCTTTTGCACACCAATATCTCTACCTGTACATGACCATCTGATCATTTATCACTCCAGTGTTAATATGCAAAATTGTAATTATTCACCTACCTCCTCATGCCTTATGCACACAATGTATATAGACTCCCCCTTTGTTTTCTACTGTGTTATTGACTTGTTAATTGTTTACTCCATGTGTAACTCTGTGTTGTCTGTTCACACTGCTATGCTTTATCTTGGCCAGGTCGCAGTTGCAAATGAGAACTTGTTCTCAACTAGCCTACCTGGTTAAATAAAGGTGTTCTCAACTAGCCTACCTGGTTAAATAAAGGTGTTCTCAACTAGCCTACCTGGTTAAATAAAGGTGTTCTCAACTAGCCTACCTGGTTAAATAAAGGTGTTCTCAACTAGTCCACCTGGTTAAATAAAGGTGTTCTCAACTAGTCCACCTGGTTAAATAAAGGTGAAATAAAATAAATAAAAAGTGCGGCATAAGCTACTGTACTGCTCGAGACGGACATGCGATTTTGAAAATGTAAAGATTTTACCCAGAAGAATTATTACATTTGTTGTTTTCAGGGCCTTCAATAGCAGTCCACCTGACAATGATTTGTTGTTTACAGGGCCTTCAATAGCAGTCCACCTGACAATGATTTGTTGTTTACAGGGCCTTCAATAGCAGTCCACCTGACAATGATTTGTTGTTTACAGGGCCTTCAATAGCAGTCCACCTGACAATGATTTGTTGTTTACAGGGCCTTCAATAGCAGTCCACCTGACAATGATTTGTTGTTTACAGGGCCTTCAATAGCAGTCCACCTGACAATGATTTGTTGTTTTCAGGGCCTTCAATAGCAGTCCACCTGACAATGATTTGGATTTAATGGTCATACAAAGCTGAGTACGACTTTATTACTTCTGAAAAGTGTGAATTCCCCCCTTTTAAATAAATCTTTCCCTATTTAAGTTACATTATTTATAGGGAGATTAATGAAATTACTGCAGATCTCATTCTAAATGTTTTATATAAAAAAAAAAACTTGAGTTGAGGTTAGTTGTGATTGATATAATTTCCATAGCCAATAACAGGTGGGGAAAAAAGCAAGCATTTTTAAATGAATACACACATGCCTTATCCGTGGGGTGACTAGGGTTAAGAGAAGGATGTGGTAGAAAGAGGGGGTGAGGGATAGGGTGAGAGAGTGGTAGAAAGAGGGAGAGAGTGGTAGAAAGAGGGGGTGAGGGATAGGGGGAGAGAGTGGTAGAAAGAGGGAGAGAGTGGTAGAAAGTAGAGGTGAGGGATAGGGGGAGAGAGTGGTAGAAAGAGGGAGAGAGTGGTAGAAAGAGGGAGAGAGTGGTAGAAAGAGGGAGAGAGTGGTAGAAAGAGGGAGAGAGTGGTAGAAAGTAGAGGTGAGGGATAGGGGGAGAGAGTGGTAGAAAGAGGGAGAGAGTGGTAGAAAGAGGGAGAGAGTGGTAGAAAGAGGGGGTGAGGGGGTGAGGGATAGGGAAGAGAGTGGTAGAAAGAGGGAGAGAGTGGTAGAAAGAGGGAGAGAGTGGTAGAAAGAGGGAGAGAGAGGTAGAAAGAGGGAGAGAGTGGTAGAAAGAGGGACAGAGTGGTAGAAGGTAGAGGTGAGGGATAAATAAAAAGTCAGTTAAGAACAAATTCTTATTAACAATGACGGCCTACCCCGACCCAACCCTAACCCGGACGACGCTGGGCCAATTGTGCACTGCCCTATGGGACTCCCAATCACGGCGGGTTGTGTTACAGCCTGGAATCGAACCAGGGTCTGTAGTGATGCCCTAGCCCTGAGATGCAGTACCTTAGACTGCTGCACCACTTGGGTACAGTACATATAGATTAGGTTCTTGTGGCAAAGTACACAGCATGATCACACAGTCCTAGTCCAGTGTGTACTGGGGCTTTACTGGGTTAATATGAGCAATGGGTTCAGATTGACTTTAACCCTTGTGGTGAATGCTAAGAGATCAGTCAGTAGAGAAAGCATGCATGAGAACATTATTTGGATGGTCCATACTCAGTCTCCACTGTAATTGGTTTTGCACTACCGCCAATCAAAGCTCTATCTGACCATGCCCCAATCACATTGGATGCTTTCGTTTTGCCTTGACAGATTTACCAATGGAATGGTCTCAATTGTGGAAACTCTGCATACCCGGCACGTCAGACAGGATAAAACAAATGCAGCTAAAAAACGCAATGGTTTTAGCTGCTAAAATATGTGTCTTAGAATACAGCTTTCCTAATAATGTCTCTCCTCTGCTTCTTTCCTAATAATGTCTCTCCTCTGCTTCTTTCCTAATAATGTCTCTCCTCTGCTTCTTTCCTAATAATGTCTCTCCTCTGCTTCTTTCCTAATAATGTCTCTCCTCTGCTTCTTTCCTAATAATGTCTCTCCTCTGCTTCTTTCCTAATAATGTCTCTCCTCTGCTTCTTTCCTAATAATGTCTCTCCTCTGCTTCTTTCCTAATAATGTCTCTCCTCTGCTTCTTTCCTAATAATGTCTCTCCTCTGCTTCTTTCCTAATAATGTCTCTCCTCTGCTTCTTTCCTAATAATGTCTCTCCTCTGCTTCTTTCCTAATAATGTCTCTCCTCTGCTTCTTTCCTAATAATGTCTCTCCTCTGCTTCTTTCCTAATAATGTCTCTCCTCTGCTTCTTTCCTAATAATGTCTCTCCTTTGCTTCTTTCCTAATAATGTCTCTCCTCTGCTTCTTTCCTAATAATGTCTCTCCTCTGCTTCTTTCCTAATAATGTCTCTCCTCTGCTTCTTTCCTAATAATGTCTCTCCTCTGCTTCTTTCCTAATAATGTCTCTCCTCTGCTTCTTTCCTAATAATGTCTCTCCTCTGCTTCTTTCCTTCTTCTTTATGAAGACGAACCTCCACATTGACTCGGTACTGGTACCTCCTGTATATAACCTCCACATTGACTCGGTACTGGTACCTCCTGTATATAACCTCCACATTGACTCGTACTGGTACCTCCTGTATATAACCTCCACATTGACTCGGTACTGGTACCTCCTGTATATAACCTCCACATTGACTCGTACTGGTACCTCCTGTATATAACCTCCACATTGACTCGGTACTGGTACCTCCTGTATATAACCTCCACATTGACTCGGTACTGGTACCTCCTGTATATAGCCTCCACATTGACTCGGTACTGGTACCTCCTGTATATAGCCTCCACATTGACTCGGTACTGGTACCTCCTGTATATAACCTCCACATTGACTCGGTACTGGTACCTCCTGTATATAACCTCCACATTGACTCGGTACTGGTACCTCCTGTATATAACCTCCACATTGACTCGGTACTGGTACCTCCTGTATATAACCTCCACATTGACTCGGTACTGGTACCTCCTGTATATAACCTCCACATTGACTCGGTACTGGTACCTCCTGTATATAACCTCCACATTGACTCGGTACTGGTACCTCCTGTATATAACCTCCACATTGACTCGGTACTGGTACCTCCTGTATATAACCTCCACATTGACTCGGTACTGGTACCTCCTGTATATGACCTCCACATTGACTCGGTACTGGCACCTCCTGTATATAACCTCCACATTGACTCGGTACTGGTACCTCCTGTATATAATCTCCACATTGACTCGGTACTGGTACCTCCTGTATAAAACCTTGTTATTGTTATTTTATTGTTGCTCTTCTATTTTTTACTTTAGTTTATCTAGTAAATATTTTTCTTAAAACTGGATTGTTGGTTAAGGGCCTTTAACTAAGCATTTCACGGTAAGGTGTGGTACTCGGCATATGTGACAAGTACAATTTGATTTGATTTGACTTAAACGTGCATTCCGACATTCCGAAAAGAGTGTGCACAAAGGAGAGGTGGATGTTCACATTTTGTAGCTCATTTTGGAAGCAGCAGGACTGAGGTGTCCAGGTCCCTGTCTCTGTGTTAAGGGACTGAGGTGTCCCTGTCTCTGTCTCTGTGTTAAGGGACTGAGGTGCACAGGTCCCTGTCTCTGTGTTAAGGGACTGAGGTGTCCCTGTCTCTGTGTTAAGGGACTGAGGTGTCCCTGTCTCTGTGTTAATGGACTGAGGTGTCCAGGTCTCTGTCTCTGTGTTAAGGGACTGAGGTGCACAGGTCCCTGTCTCTGTGTTAAGGGACTGAGGTGTCCCTGTCTCTGTTTTAAGAGACTGAGGTGTCCCTGTCTCTGTGTTAAGGGACTGAGGTGTCCTTGTCTCTGTGTTAAGGGACTGAGGTGTCCAGGTCCCTGTCTCTGTGTTAAGGGACTGAGGTGTCCCTGTCTCTGTGTTAAGGGACTGAGGTGTGTGTGGTAGTTTCGCCCTAGATGACGAAGAAACCTTGGTTTCTCCAGCCCTCTCAGACTCCTTCCCCCTTTCAGGTGAGTGAGAGAGACAGACACAGAAAGAGACAGGGACATCTCTCCCCTATGACTGACTGGTCATTGGCCTCCCTTGGGTAAACGAGGGGTTTCTGAGGAAGACTGCTCGATCAAACTGAGTTTGTAGAAGTTCCCCCTAAGCACAGGATCAAATGACCTAGTTTTAGCCATTAGGTAAATAAATCTGATCTTGGACCAGTTAGGGGCAACTTCTTTGAAGTGGGGGCAGGTTGGAGAATGGGTTGGGTGCTTTCAATACAAACAGATGAGGCCATACAGACACCGTGGAAAGGACACCAGCTAGCAAGACACAGAAGGTTACACAGACAGACACACACAGGTCGATAAACCCACATCCAACACACAGTTTCACTCAATAACAGCTCTACAACAGCTCACAAGCACACAAAGCTCGCCACCCCAGAAACCCTCATTCACCTGATGAATACCAATAAGGGTTGAAACGGCGTCTTACTAGACATATTGCTTCATGTCTACTTTGATCTCCAGGACCTGTTCCAAAGCCATTGGATGTCCATATATGTATATATTTTCTTAGACCAAAGCTAGTAGCCCCAACAAGACATAAACAATAACAACAGTAACCACAAATTCAAACGGGGAAAAAACATCAGAGTCGCCCTTTTAAATCCAAAGACTTGTTTGGTTCGAGAACCAGAAATGCCATGTTCCCACAGGGAGCTGATAAAAGGTGGGGGCTTCAGAAAGAGAAACCTCAGCCCTTCATTCGTTATTTCAGCTGCCTTTCTAAGCAGCGTTATTAGCTTCAGAGGCCCGCCGGGCTGGTCCCTCTG
Organism: Oncorhynchus kisutch; assembly: GCF_002021735.2. NCBI lineage: Eukaryota > Metazoa > Chordata > Actinopteri > Salmoniformes > Salmonidae > Oncorhynchus > Oncorhynchus kisutch. The sequence goes on from NC_034177.2 coordinate 13,336,311, forward strand.
ATAGGATAGAGTGGACAGAGCAACATGGGAGGCTGGAGGGACAGGCTGAACTGTGGGCTAGTGGTCAGGTTAATCTTCAAAAGGGCTTCTTCTTCTGTATCGTAAGAGCTTGTGTATCCTTGTTCACAATGCTATTCCAGACGAGTCTTCTCTGTGTGATAGAGGGCTCTAGGTGCATTTGATTCAGCAAGTAATGTAGTGTGTGTCATGGCGTGTGTGTGTGTCATGGTGTTACAGTGACAAAGAGAAGAGAAAGGTAGAGAGAGAATGAGAGAGAAGAGAGGGTTGATAGCAGAGAGACTGGGAGCCAAAAGCTATAGTGTGTGGGAACTTCTGGTGGGTTGACTGTGTATGAGAGAGCGATTGTGTGCGTTCTTTACTATGTGTGTGTGTGTGTGTGTGTGTGTGTGTGTGTGTGTGTGTGTGTGTGTGTGTGTGTGTGTGTGTGTGTGTGTGTGTGCATGCGTCTGTGTGTACTTGCTTGTGTGTGTGATTATGGTGTAGGGGCCTAAAATCAGAGTGAGTAATGAGCACTTCAAAAGGTTCTGTCAGGTGGAATCAGAGTCAGACCAAACTCAACACTCTCCCTTCAGAGGGGCTGCATCTCTCCATCCCTCTCTCCTTCCTCTTCTGACAAATTGACAGGCCTCACGGCTGGTAAGGCAGGCGATTCTGTATCAAGCATCTCCCTCCTCCTCCTTCTCCTCTTCCTCTGCTGTCCATCGGTCTCCCCCTCTATCGAGGAGTCTTCTCCGGTGTTCATTAATCAGACCTGAGCTGTCCCCGCTCTTCCCTGTCTCAGGGGCTTGCACGTGGGCGAGCACGGGAGCTGTCCCCGCTCTTCCCTGTCTCAGGGGCTTGCACGTGAGCGAGCACGGGAGCTGTCCCCGCTCTTCCCTGTCTCAGGGGCTTGCACGTGGGCGAGCACGGGAGCTGTCCCCGCTCTTCCCTGTCTCAGTGGCTTGCACGTGGGCGAGCACTAGGCGCCAGCTAGTCCCACGGTGACCTACAACACACACACACACACAGACACACACACACAAGCAGACAGACACACACACTCGCAAGCAGACACACACACACTCGCGAGCAGACACACACACACTATCCTGCTGACACATGGCTATTTAAGCCAGACGAGATGGCCATATGAGTTTCTCAGACCTGAGGTGGGTTACCTGGGAAATGGCTGGCATGCCGGTCCACGGGTTACACTTTATATGAAACACGTCTAATTATAACACTGTCTACCGCGGTGAGGGGTCCATACACACACACACACGGGTCGCGCGCACACACACACACACACGGGCGCACACACACACACACACGGGCGTGCACACACACGGGTCGCGCACACACACACACACACACACGGTGCGCACACACACACGGGCACACACACACCAGAAGAGGCATCAGCAGCTGTTGACGTGTCTCACTTGTCCCAATGCCGACAAGTGTTTCCACACACGTACACCTCGGTAACCACAAACAAACCAAATCCACCATCAACAACAACAGAGTGCTCCAAGGCAAAAGGAGAATGACAGCGTAATGGAAATAAAAGATATGAATGGAAGTTGGGATGACGGCGATCTGGAGAACGTGAACAGACAGACGTGTGACGCGGACATTCACATGTTCCCACTCAGTGTGCAGATGAACAAGGACAAGGGGACCAAGACACACACAGATATAGACTCCGGCACACACACACACGTATGCAAATGTTAACACAGATACACAAACACCCATACAGTCCACAATGCACACAATTGAGGGGTGAAGGGGGAGATGCTGAATTCGGTGTTACTCTGGACCCTGATCTCTCTTTTAACAAACATAACAAACATATCAAGACTGTTTCAAAGACAGCCTTTTTCCATCTACGTAACATTGCAAAAATCTGACATTTTCTGTCCAAAATGAGAAAAATTTATCCATGCTTTTGTCACTTCTAGGTTAGACTACTGCAATGCTCTACTTTCCAGCTACCCGGATAAAGCACTAAATAAACTTCAGTTAGTGCTAAATACGGCTGCTAGAATCCCGACTAGAACCCCAAAATTGATCATATTACTCCAGTGCTAGCCTCCCTACACTGGCTTCCTGTCAAGGCAAGGGCTGATTTCAAGGTTGTACTGCTAACCTACAAAGCATTACATGGGCTTGCTCCTACCTATCTCTCTGATTTGGTCCTGCCGTACATACCTACACGTATGCTACGGTCACAAGACACAGGCCTCCTAATTGTCCCTAGAATTTCTAAGCAAACAGCTGTAGGCAGGGCTTTCTCCTATAGAGCTCCATTTTTATGGAATGGTCTGCCTATCCATGTGAGAGACACAGACTCGATCTCAACCTTTAAGTCTTTATTGAAGACTCATCTCTTTAGTGGGTCATATGATTGAGTGTAGTATGGCCCAGGAGTGTGAAGGTGAACGGAAAGGCTCTGGAGCAAGGAACCGCCCTTGCTGTCTCTGCCTGGCTGGTTCCCCTCTCTCCACCGGGATTCTCTGCCTCAAACCCTATTGCAGGGACTGAGTCACTGGCTTACTGGTGTTCTTCCATGCCGTCCCTAGGAGGGGTGCGTCACTTGAGTGGGTTGAGTCACTGACGTGGTCTTCCTGTCTGGGTTGACGCCCCCCCTTGGGTTGTGCCATGGCAGAGATCTTTGTGGTCTATACTCGGCCTTGTCTCAGGATGCTAAGTTGGTGGTTGAAGATATCCCTCTGGTGGTGTGGGGGCTGTGCTTTGGCAAAGTGGGTGGGGTTATATCCTGCCTGTTTCGCCCTGTTAGGGGGTATCATCGGATGGGGCCACAGTGTCTCCTGACCCCTCCTGTCTCAGCCTCCCGTATTTATGCTGCAGTAGTTTATGTATTGGGGGGCTAGGGTCAGTCTGTTATATCTGGAGTATTTCTCCTGTCTTATCCGGTGTCCTGTGTGAATTTAAGTATGCTCTCTGTAATTCTTTCTCTCTTTCTTTCTTTCTTTCTTTCTTTCTTTCTCTCTCGGAGGACCTGAGCCCTAGGATCATGCCTCAGGACTTTCTGGCATGATGACTCCTTGCTGTCCCCAGTCCACCTGGCCGTGCTGCTGCTCCAGTTTCAACTGTTCTGCCTGCGGCTATGGAACCCTGACCTGTTCACCAGACATGCTACCTGTCCCAGACCTGCTGTTTTCAACTCTCTAGAGACAGCAGGAGCGGTAGAGATACTCTCAATGGTCGGCTCTGAAAAGCCAACTGACATTTACTCCTGAGGTGCTGACTTGCTGCACCCTCGACAACTACTGTGATTATTATTATTTGACCATGCTGGTCATTTATGAACATTTGAACATCTTGGCCATGTTCTGTTATAATCTCCACCCGGCACAGCCAGAAGAGGACTGGCCACCCCACATAGCCTGGTTCCTCTCTAGGTTTCTTCCTAGGTTTTGGTCTTTCTAGGGAGCTTTTCCTAGCCACCGTGCTTCTACACCTGTATTGCTTGCTGTTTGGGGTTTTAGGCTGAGTTTCTGTACAGCACTTTGAGATATCAGCTGATGTACGAAGGGCTTTATAAATACATTTGATATGATCCATAATACACAGAGGATGCAACACATTGTTTAACTCTTCCCATTGTTTCAAGTGTTTAAAGTGGAACTGACAGTGTTGAACTACTTTGCAGATATAAAACAAACAGACAATCATAATATCAGTAACAACATATCAAATTCTCTGTTCATGCTTCAAAACCAAGGTTATATTTGACCAGAAAATAAATGTTGTACAGTAAGACATTGTTAGCAGAATAGATGGATGCAGTTCAATGCATAATTAATATCATTTAAAAATAAATCACTGGCCTGGTACATTGTTTGCTGCCTCCACCCATTCAGGATGCACTGGTTCAGTATCAATGACTCAATATTTTGAACAGAAACGGACAACTGTAACTAAGGCTGGGAACGTCAATATAATAAACTAGCAAGGGCAATGATCACAAGTCAGTCATAACGTGGCTAATAGGCTAGCGCACACAGGACACACAAGGCCTGCGGGCCGAATAGGACACACAAGGCCTGCGGACCGAATAGGACACACAAGGTCTGCGGGCCGAATAGGACACACAAGGCCTGCGGGCCGAATAGGACACACAAGCGAGTATAAATGAGTCAACAGTTGAGTCATCTAGTAATTACAGCCTGATGCACTCACATCGGTGAATTCAACTTCAATTGAGCTATATTTCGTGTGTCCCATTTACAGCGTGCAGTGGAGGGAAAGTGTACAGACACATGCCAGTCACAGCTAGAAATGTTGCAGTCTGGCTTCGTTTATTAAAGCTTGACAATGAGTAGTCAAAAAACGAAAGCTGAGGGCCACCCGGGTGGCGCAGTGGTTAAGGGCGCTGTACTGCAGCGCCAGCTGTGCCACTAGAGACTTTGGGTTCGCGCCCAGGCTCTGTCGTAACCGACCGCGACCGGGAGGTCCATGGGGCAACACAATGCCTAGCGTCGTCCGGGTTAGGAAGGGTTTGGCCGGTAGGGATATCCTTGTCTCATCGCGCACCAGCGACTCCTGTGGCAGGCCGGGCGCAGTGCGCGCTAACCAGGGTTGCCAGGTGCACGGTGTTTCCTCCGACACATTGGTGTGGCTGGCTTCCGGGTTGGAGGCGCGCTGTGTTAAGAAGCAGTGCGGCTTGGTTGGGTTGTGTATCGGAGGACGCATGACTTTCAACCTTCCGTCTCTCCCGAGCACGTACGGGAGTTGTAGCGATGAGACAAAAAATAAAAAACAAAACCTACAACAAAACACCATGAATAGGCCTATTACAGCAACATTTGAGTAGTAGGCTAGCTATTCAACTACAATACATTGAGTGCACCATACAACAATGCTGTATTCAACCGCACCAGTGATACATGCAGTGCAAAAAAAAGAAAAAATGTTTAAGTTTAAATGTTACAACAACCTATAGCTATGTTTTAGTTATTTGGAGTTATTAAATACTCTTTGATTAGGGTCACACCATGTCATAGCAGCAAAGGCTGGACACATCTTATTTATCTCTTCCTTTGTTTTACAGTTTTTCACATTCACTTTGGCACTAATTTCAGAACCTTTTTTCAAAACTCTAGACACAAAACTCACAACCAATGATCAAAATGCACATTTTTCAAAACTCTAACACTTTTTCCAATTTCTTGGATACAATACACATAAAGCTAAGATCATTTGTTCATTGAACTAAAATCACCTGTTCAAAATGACAACTTAACATCAAAGTATTAACATTTCAAAATGCAATTCACACATTACATCTGAGATGACTGTCTATTCATTTCATTACAATGATCTAACTATCAATTGATACAACTGCTCAAAATGTTAAGGTACTGTTGCATTACTCTTAATGCAGAGTTTTATGGAAACTGACAAACAATAATCCATGTTTAGATCATGAATGTTTCAGGATAACGAGATCCATTGACACCAATTACCGAACATGAACCAATTGGACGACATTATCTATGGATGTAATGTTTCATCATCATTCTTTATCAGACACTGTTTCTATGGTCCCATGTACCACTTCTCCAGACCATGTTATCAGATTTAACGTTACTGTACACTCACCGGCCACTTTATTAGGTACACCTATCTAGTACTGGGTAGGACCCCTTTTGCCTCCACAGCCTGAATTATTCCCGGCGTTGTACATTAAGAGATTCCCTTTTGCACAACACTGTTTTAAACAGATGTTATTTGAGCATTTGTGGCCTTTCTGTTAGCTTGAATGAGTCTAGACATTATCCTCTGACCTCTCTCATTAACAAGGTGTTTTCCCCACAGAACTGCGGCTCACTGAATGTGTTTTGTTTATCACACCATTCTCTGTAAACTCTAGAGACTTTAGTGAGTAAAAATCCCAGGAGGGCAGCTGTTTCTGAGATGCTGGAATCACCATGTGTGGCATCAACAATCACACCACGGTCAAAGTTGCTTAGATTACTCATCTTACCCGTTCTAATGTTTGGTCGAACAACATCTAAAGCTCTCTACTCTATATACTCTATATATTGAGTTGCAGGCAGCCACATGATTCACTGTTCGAATGTAACCTTCCTTGATGAGCTAAATCAGGTCTGTAGAGCTGATGGCATGACCTATGTCATTGTGTGGGATAATGTCAGGTTCCACCATGCTCAAATGGTGCAAGCATGGTTTCAGGCCTATCCACAATTTACCACCCTGCACTTACCCCCATACTCTCCTTTTCTTAACCCGATTGAGGGAGGTGGAAGGTATATGATAGGCGCCCTCACGAGCAAGCAGCCCTTCTCCGGGCCATGGATGACATCACGGCAGACCAGTGTCAGGCCTGGATTCGCCATGCCCGAAGATTCTTCCCAAGATGTTTGGCTAATGAAAAATTTAATTGTGATGTGGATGAGAACCTGTGGCCAAATCCACAAATCCCTTCCAGTTACTAGTCCAACGCTCTAACCACTAGGCTACGCTGCCGCCCCTGTTTGACACAGCTGGGCTAGCGTATTTATTTACGCAACTAGCTATTTATTTAGCAAGCTAAAAACAACTTAACATTGGCTGGAGGAGTGGATGAGTGATTGACTTTTTCCCTTCATATTGTTTTTCATTGGCTACAGCTAGTGATGCTGCAGGGTAGACGGCAGGGTAGCCTAGTGGTTAGAGCGTTGGACTAGCAAGCAGCAGAAGGGCGAGTAGGCTACTATTTCACATCATTTATCAGTGCAATGTTGATGGCCAACTAGCTGAGAGGGTTTATCTTATGTTCCCTCGCTAGATTTGATCTCATCTCGACTCTGGCTAGCATTAGTTGTTGATCTTGTTGTTGTGAATAGGCAACACAGGGAGAGACACACAGTCCAGTTCAAAGTGAGCGATGGCAGGCTCTACTGCCTGTAAACACACAGTCCAGTTCAAAGTGAATGATGACAGGTCCTACTGCCTGTAAACACACAGTCCAGTTCAAAGTGAATGATGGCAGGCCCTACTGCCTGTAAACACACAGTCCAGTTCAAAGTGAATGAGGGCAGGCCCTACTGCCTGGAAACACACAGTCCAGTTCAAAGTGAATGATGACAGGTCCTACTGCCTGTAAACACACAGTCCAGTTCAAAGTGAATGATGGCAGGCCCTACTGCCTGTAAACACACAGTCCAGTTCATAGTGAATGATGGCAGGCCCTACTGCCTGTAAACACACAGTCCAGTTCAAAGTGAATGATGACAGGTCCTACTGCCTGTAAACACACAGTCCAGTTCAAAGTGAATGATGGCAGGCCCTACTGCCTGTAAACACACAGTCCAGTTCAAAGTGAATGATGGCAGGCCCTACTGCCTGTAAACACACAGTCCAGTTCAAAGTGAATGATGGCAGGTCCTACTGCCTGTAAACACACAGTCCAGTTCAAAGTGAATGATGAAAGGCCCTACTGCCTGTAAACACACAGTCCAGTTCAAAGTGAATGATGGCAGGCCCTACTGCCTGTAAACACACAGTCCAGTTCAAAGTGAATGATGACAGGCCCTACTGCCTGTAAACACACAGTCCAGTTCAAAGTGAATGATGGCAGGCTCTACTGCCTGTAAACACACAGTCCAGTTCAAAGTGAATGATGATAGGCCCTACTGCCTGTAAACACACAGTCCAGTTCAAAGTGAATGATGACAGGCCCTACTGCCTGTAAACACACAGTCCAGTTCAAAGTGAATGATGACAGGCCCTACTGCCTGTAAACACACAGTCCAGTTCAAAGTGAATGATGGCAGGCTCTACTGCCTGTAAACACACAGTCCAGTTCAAAGTGAATGATGGCAGGTCCTACTGCCTGTAAACACACAGTCCAGTTCAAAGTGAATGATGGCAGGCCCTACTGCCTGTAAACACACAGTCCAGTTCAAAGTGAATGATAGCAGGCCCGTGTGGCAGATGGCTTATTTGCATATTGGCCTACTGATTGGCTATGGCGCACTGGTCTGCGTGGACTCGGGTCCTGGACAAGACATATATTTGATTTACTGCAGTGTCTATTATGTGTCCAAACACACGGCCTCTTTTCCACTCTATACTGCTATAGAAGGTTCCCAAATTCCTTAGTATATATGTTCCCAAACATTCTATGAATTTATGAAAAGGTGAAAATGACCATATCTAAGTGCCTGCTTGTCAGAAAATGTACAAAAAAAAAATGGTGTCACATTCTTCCTGGGGGTGTATATGAACAGATTTGAATACGATTTCATGTTGCTAAAACGCTGTCAGTTCCACTCCTCTTCCCTATACACATCTTTAGCATAGAACACCCTCTCTTTTCAGAATAATGGTATTCTATACCATCTATTGCATCTTGCCTGTGCCGCTCTGTCATTGCTCATCCATATATGTATATATTATTATTCCATTCCTTTACTTAGACTTGTGTGTATTAGGTCGTTTTTGTGAAATTGTTAGTTATTACTTGTTAGATATTGCTGCACTGTCAGAACTAGAAACACAAGCATTTCTCTACACTCGCAATAACATCTGCTAAACATGTGTATGTGACCAATAACATCTGCTAACCATGTGTATGTGACCAATAACATCTGCTAAACATGTGTATGTGACCAATAACATCTGCTAACTATGTGTATGTGACCAATAACATCTGCTAACCATGTGTATGTGACCAATAACATCTGCTAAACATGTGTATGTGACCAATAACATCTGCTAAACATGTGTATGTGACCAATAACATCTGCTAAACATGTGTATGTGACCAATACCATCTGCTAAACATGTGTATGTGACCAATAACATCTGCTAAACATGTGTATGTGACCAATAACATCTGCTAACCATGTGTATGTGACCAATAACATCTGCTAAACATGTGTTTAACCAATAACATCTGCTAAACATGTGTATGTGACCAATAACATCTGCTAACCTTGTGTTTAACCAATAACATCTGCTAACCATGTGTATGTGACCAATAACATCTGCTAAACATGTGTATGTGACCAATAACATCTGCTAAACATGTGTATGTGACCAATAACATTTGATTTGATTTGATTGGGTCTTCACAAGACATCTTACCAGTCAAGCTGTTTGCTGTTGTTTAAGAAGGCCTGCGGGCCGAATAGGACACACAAGGCCTAAGTTAAGACACTAAATAACTCCTTGTAAATTTGACACAACAATTGGTTCTATATTCAGAGAGACACTTAACAGATATAAAATCGGTGGAGTTACAGTAGGAATGATGGTGCACTGTTAAGATTCCAATGGACATGAACCCCACGCTACAGTGCACAAGATATAAGGCCTAAGGTGTGCCGCAAGGATCTGTTTCAGTTCCATTCTTTTGTTTATCACAATCACACACAGTGAAGGGAGGGAGAGGTGGAAGGAGGGGGGAGCAGCCTCGACAATACAAAACACCAACCACAAAACTCGATAACCATGTCCTGATTTGGAGGGGAGGGGAGGGGTGAGGGGGTGGAGAGAAGGGAGGGGGGGGGGCAACAGAGGATAGGAGGTGAAATTGGAAAGAGTAATGCATCTTTACCTTGTCTTGAGATGAACGAACTAGCTAGCGAGCCACGCAGTTTATATCCAGCTTTTGAGAGACAAAAGAAAAAGGGGGAAAGAAACAAGGGAACAAAAGAGAAGAAAGAAAAAAAGGCAGGGTGAATATAGTGTAGCGTTAGGAGAGAAAATGGAGCATTACCTCATCAATTAAGCATGTTCCGTTCCCATAAGGGTGGACCAGGGCCGGGGTCACGTTACACAGGCAATCACAAATACACACACACCACACACACACACACACACACACACACACGCATACATACAACAGCAAACACCCCCATTCACAAAAGCATACGTGCACACACACACACACACACACACACACACACACACACACACACACACACACACACACACACACACACACACACACACACACACACACACACACACACACACACACACACACACACTCTGTACACAAGCATACAGCCTGTTTACCTCATGGAGATGCTCTCACTGACATCATATCTTATTCCTAAGCTCTGGCAATATGAAACAGAAACACACACACACACACACACACACACACACAAAACACAGAAACACACACCACGGAAACAAACACACCATTGCCCGTCCCCTTATCCTATAGGTGGGCCTCTTCTCCGAGTCACTGGCAACTCCACCCTGTCCTCTTTAACGAAAACAAACACTCCCCCTCCACACACACAATCACAGGCTCACACACACACGGACACACACTGTCGTCTACCTGTAAGGTATAAGGCCTAAGGTCTGCTCTGTAAAAGCTTGGCCTTTTTATTAGGAGAATAAGGAGCGTTCTACTGTGACATTGTCTGAGAGGGAGAAAGGTGTGTCTCTTCTCTTCTGATGTGTTCTCTCTCTGCACTGGAAGGCTATAAGAAGGGGATATATATATATATATATATATATACACAGTACCAGTCAAAAGTTTGGACACACCTACTCATTCAAGGGTTTTTCTTTATTTAGACTATTTTCAACATTGTAGAATACTAGTGAAGACATCAAAACTATGAAATAACACACATTTTAAAAAATGTGTATTTATTTCACCTTTATTTAACCAGGTATGCTAAATGAGAACATGTCCTCATTTGCAACTGCGACCAGGCCAAGATAAAGCATAGCAATTCGACACATACAACAACACAGAGTAACATATGGAATAAACAAAACATAGTCTATAATACAGTGGAACAAAAGAAAACAAAAAGTCTATATACAGTGAGTGCAAATGAGGTAAGATAAGGGAGTTAAGGCAATAAATAGGCCATGGTGGCGAAGTAATTACAATATAGCAATTAAACACTGGAATGGTAGGATGTGCAGAAGATGAGGGTGCGAAGGAGCAAGATAAATAAATCAATACAGTATGGGGATGAGGTAGTTGGATGGGCTATTTACAGATGGGCTATGTACAGGTGCAGTGATCTGTTAGCTGCTCTGACAGCTGGTACTTAAAGCTAGTGAGGGAGATATCAGTCTTCAGCTTCAGAGATTTTTGCAGTTTGTTCCAGTCATTGGCAGCAGAGAACTGTAAGGAAAGACGAGCAAAGGAGGAATTGGCTTTGGGGGTGACCAGTGAGATATACCTGCTGGAGCGCAAGCTACGAGTGGGTGCTGCTATGGTGACCAGTGAGCTGAGATAAGGTGGGGCTTTACCTAGCAGAGACTTGTAGATGACCTGTAGCCAGTGGGTTTGGCAACGAGTATGAAGCGAGAGCCAGCCAACGAGAGCGTACAGGTCGCAATGGTGGGTAGTGTATGGGGCTTTGGTGACAAAACGGATGGCACTGTGATAGACTGCATCCAGTTTGTTGAGTAGAGTGTTGGATCGGTAGGATGGTCAGTTTTATGAGGGTATGTTTGGCAGCATGAGTGAAGGATGCTTTGTTGCGATATAGGAAGCCAATTCTAGATTTAATTTTGGATTGGAGATGCTTAATGTGAGTCTGGAAGGAGAGTTTACAGTCTAACCAGACACCTAGGTATTTGTAGTTGTCCACGTATTCTAAGTCAGAGCCGTCCAGAGTAGTGATGCTGGACGGGCGAGCAGGTGCGGGCAGTGATCGGTTGAATAGCATGCATTTAGTTTTACTTGCGTTTAAGAGCAGTTGGAGGCCACGGAAGGAGAGTTGTATGGCATTGAAGCTCGTCTGGAGGTTAGTTAACACATTGTCCAAAGAGGAGCCAGAAGTATAGAGAATGGTGTCGTCTGCGTAGAGGTCTATCAGATAATCACCAGCAGCAAGAGCAACATCATTGATGTATACAGAGAAGAGAGTCGGCCCGAGGATTGAACCCTGTGGCACCCCCAAAGAGACTGGCAGAGGTCCGGACAACAGTCCCTCAGATTTGACACACTGAACTCTATCAGAGAAGTACTTGGGAAACCAGGCGAGGGAATCTTTTGAGAAACCAAGGCTGTCAAGTCTGCCAATAAGAATGTGGTGATTGACAGAGTCGAAAACCTTGGCCAAGTCGATGAATACGGCTGCACAGTAATGTCTCTTATCGATGGCGGATATGATGTCGTTCAGGACCTTGAGTGTGGCTGAGGTGCACCCATGACCAGCTCTGAAACCAGAACGGTCTGCCTACCCATGTCAGAGACGCAAACTCGGTCTCAACCTTTAAGTCTTTACTGAAGACTCATCTCTTCAGTGGGTCATATGATTGAGTGTAGTCTGGCCCAGGAGTGGGAAGGTGAACGGAAAGGCTCTGGAGCAACGAACCGCCCTTGCTGTCTCTGCCTGGCCGGTTCCCCTCTTTCCACTGGGATTCTCTGCCTCTAACCCTATTACAGGGGCTGAGTCACTGGCTTGCTGGGGCTCTCTCATGCCGTCCCTGGAGGGGGTGCGTCACCTGAGTGGGTTGATTCACTGTTGTGGTCATCCTGTCTGGGTTGGCTATACTCAGCCTTGTCTCAGGATGGTAAGTTGGTGGTTGAAGATATCCCTCTAGTGGTGTGGGGGCTGTGCTTTGGCAAAGTGGGTGGGGTTATATCCTTCCTGTTTGGCCCTGTCCGGGGGTGTCCTCGGATGGGGCCACAGTGTCTCCTGACCCCTCCTGTCTCAGCCTCCAGTATTTATGCTGCAGTAGTTTATGTGTCGGGGGGCTGGGGTCAGTTTGTTATATCTGGAGTACTTCTCCTGTCCTATTCGGTGTCCTGTGTGAATCTAAGTGTGCGTTCTCTAATTCTCTCCTTCTCTCTTTCTTTCTTTCTCTCTCTCGGAGGACCTGAGCCCTAGCACCATGCCCCAGGACTACCTGACATGATGACTCCTTGCTGTCCCCAGTCCACCTGGCCATGCTGCTGTTCCAGTTTCAACTGACCTGAGCCCTAGGACCATGCCCCAGGACTACCTGACATGATGACTCCTTGCTGTCCCCAGTCCACCTGGCCATGCTGCTGCTCCAGTTTCAACTTCCACCTGACTGTGCTGCTGCTCCAGTTTCAACTGTTCTGCCTTATTATTATTCGACCATGCTGGTCATTTATGAACATTTGAACATCTTGGCCATGTTCTGTTATAATCTCCACCCGGCACAGCCAGAAGAGGACTGGCCACCCCACATAGCCTGGTTCCTCTCTAGGTTTCTTCCTAGGTATTGGCCTTTCTAGGGAGTTTTTCCTAGCCACCGTGCTTCTACACCTGCATTGCTTGCTGTTTGGGGTTTTAGGCTGGGTTTCTGTACAGCACTTTGAGATATCAGCTGATGTACGAAGGGCTATATAAATACATTTGATTTGATTTGATTTGATTTGATTGCATAGCGGAGAAGGTATGGTGGGATTCGAAATGGTCGGTAATCTGTTTGTTAACTTGGCTTTCGAAGACCTTAGAAAGACAGGGTAGGATAGATATAGGTCTGTAGCAGTTTGGGTCTAGAGTGTCTCCCCCTTTGAAGAGGGGGATGACCGCGGCAGCTTTCCAATCTTTGGGAATCTCAGACGATACGAAAGAGAGGTTGAACAGGCTAGTAATAGGGGCTGCAACAATTTCGGTAGAACATTTTAGAAAGAGAGGGTTCAGATTGTCTAGCCCGGCTGATTTGTAGGGGTTCAGATTTTGCAGCTCTTTCAGGACATCAGCTATCTGGATTTGGGTAAAGGAGAAATGGTGGGGGCTTTGGCGGGTTTCTGTGGAGGGTGCCGGGCAGTTGACCGGGGTAGGGGTAGCCAGGTGGAAAGCATGGCCATTCGTAGAGAAATGCGTATTGAAATTCTCAATTATAGTGGATTTATCAGTGGTGACAGTGTTTCCTAGCCTCAGTGCAGTGGGCAGCTGGGAGGAGGTGCTCTTATTCTCCATGGACTTTACAGCAGAACTGTTTTGAGTTAGTACTACAGAATGCTAATTTCTGTTTGAAAAAGCTAGCCTTAGCTTTCCTAACTGCCTGTGTATAGTTGTTAGTAACTTCCCTGAAAAGTTGCATATCACGGGGGCTGTTCGATGCTAATGCAGAACGCCACAGGATGGTTTTGTGCTGGTCAAGGGCAGACAGGTCTGGAGTGAACCAAGGTCTATATCTATTCCTAGTTCTACATTTTTTTTGAATGGGGCATGCTTATTTAAGATGGTGAGGAAGGCACTTTTAAAGAATAGCCAGGCATCATCTACTGACGGGATGAGGTCAATGACATTCCAGGATACCCCGGCCAGGTCGATTAGAAAGGCCTGCTCGCTAAAGTGTTTTAGCGAGCGTTTGACAGTGATGAGGGGTGGTCGTTTGGTCGCAGACCCATTACGGATGCAGGCAATGAGGCAGTGATCGCTGAGATCTTGATTGAAAACAGCAGAGGTGTATTTGGAGGGCGAGTTAGTTAGGATGACATCTATGAGGGTGTCCGTGTTTACGGATCTGGAGTTGTACCTGGTAGGTTCATTGATAATTTGTGTGAGATTGAGGGCATCAAGCTTGGATTGTAGGATGGCCGGGGTGTTAATCCAAGGTGCTACTAGGTGTCCTAAACTGGGACAGTTTAGGTCACCTAGTAGCACGAGCTCAGAAGATAGATGGGGGGCAATCAATTCACATATGGTGTCGAGGGTACAGCTGGGGGCAGAGGGAGGTCTATAGCAAGAGGCAACAGTGAGAGACTTGTTTCTGAAAAGGTGAATTTTTAGAAGTAGAAGCTTGAATTGTTTGGGTACAGACATAGATAGCCTGCAGAATTCTGTATTACTATCTTTGCAGTAGATTGCAACACCGGCCCCTTTGGCAGGTCTATCTTGGCAGAAAATGTTATAGTGAGCAATGGAGATTTCATGGTTTTTGGTGGTCTTCCTAAGCCAGAATTCAGACACGGCTAAGACATCCGGGTTAGCAGAGTGTGCTAAAGCAGTGAGTAAAACAAATTTAGGGAGTAGGCTTCTAATGTTAACATGCATGAAACCAAGGCTTTTACGGTTACAGAAGTCAACAAATGAGAGCACCTGGGAAGTGGGAGTGGAGCTAGGCACTGCAGGACCTGGATTAACCTCTACATCACCAGAGGAACAAAGAAGAAGTAGGATAAGGGTACGGCTAAAGGCTATAAGAACTGGCCGTCTAGCACGTTCGGAACAGAGAGTAAAAGGAGCAGGTTTCTGGGCATGATAGCATAGATTCAAGGTATAGTGTACAGACAAAGGTAAGTTAGGATGTGAGTACATTGGAGGTAAACCTAGGCATTGAGTAATGATGAGAGAGAGATATAATCTCTAGAGACGTTTAAACCAGGTGATGTCATTACATATGTAGGAGGTGGGACAACATGGTTGGTTAAGGCATATTGAGCAGGGCTAGAGGATCTACAGTGAAATAAGACAGTAATCAGTAACCAGGACAGTAATAATATTGATATTAGAGAGAGGCATGCGTAACCAAGTGAACATATTGGTCCAGTGAGTGATTGGGCTGACTGGGAATAAGGCGATTCAGACAGTTTGCAGGCCGATGCTAACACGCTAACAGTTAGTAGGACGGGGCTAAACAAGCTAGAAGTTAGCAGACCGGGGCTGGCAAGCTAGCATTTAGCAGACCGGGGCTAGCAATTTAGCCTTTGGGGGTAAGTCCGCGATGGGGGTAAGTCTGTTTTTGCCACTTCGTACAGTGACGTCGATAGACCAGTCGTGGAGTTAGCAGGGTTCCAAGTAGCTCTAGGTAGCTAGCAGGCCTAGCAGGTTATCAGAATGTGCCTTCAGCGGGCGTTGCGCCTGAGGGGCCTGTTAGAATCCTCGGGCAGATTATGTCGGTATTCCAGTCGTAGAGGATCGGTGGGGTTCCGTGCCCCGTACCGGCAGTAGAAGGGGTCCAGATATTGTACCCCAGGAGTGAGCCGGGTGATGGGTCTAGCATGGGCTAGCCTCAGGCTAGCTGGTGCTAGCTCCGGGACGGAAACGTTAGCCAGGAGTAGTCAACCCGGGTTGCGGTTAGCTAGCTGTGATGATCCAGATGAAAAGGTTCAGAGTTTGTGGTAGGAATCCAGGGATATGGAGAGAAAAATAGGTCCGGTATACTCTGGTTTGAAACGCGTTGTACGAACTGGCGAGAGCTTTCCAAGCTAAAGGTTAGCTGATGACCGCTAGCAGTGGTTAGCTGACCGATAGCTGGTAGCTAGTTAGCTAGCTAGCTGCAGTTGAGGTATTCCAGTTTGGAGGTAAATAGAAATACTTTAGGGGAAAAAAATAGATCCACACCACATTGGGTGAGGCGGGTTGCAGGGGAGTATTTTGAAGTTGAGGTTTAGGAAAAATATTAAAAAGAACGCGAAGAAAAATATATATACACATGGGACGAGACAAGACAAAGACGTCTGACTGCTATGCCATCTTGGATTCAGGAATGGAATCATGTATTACATGGAATCATGTATTAAACAAAAAAGTGTGAAACAAATCAAAATATATTTAATATTTTAAATTCTTCAAAGTAGTCACCCTTTGCCTTGATGACGGCTTTGCACACTCTTGGCATTCTCTCAATCAGCTTCATGAGGTAGTCACCTGGAATGCATTTCAATTAACAGGTGCGTCTTGTTAAAAGTTAATTCGTGGAATTTCTTTCCTTCTTAATGTGTTTGAGCAAATCAGTTGTGTTGTGACAAGGTAGGGGTGGTATACAGAAGATGTTGTGTTGTGACAAGGTAGGGGTGGTATACAGAAGATGTTGGGTTGTGACAAGGTAGGGGTGGTATACAGAAGATGTTGTGTTGTGACAAGGTAGGGGTGGTATACAGAAGATGTTGTGTTGTGACAAGGTAGGGGTGGTATACAGAAGATGTTGTGTTGTGACAAGGTAGGGGTGGTATACAGAAGATGTTGTGTTGTGACAAGGTAGGGGGGGTATACAGAAGATGTTGTGTTGTGACAAGGTAGGGGTGGTATACAGAAGATGTTGTGTTGTGACAAGGTAGGGGTGGTATACAGAAGATAGCCATATTTGCTAAAAGACCAACTCAATTTTATGGCAAAAACAGCTCAAATGAGCAAAGAGAAATGACAGTCCATCATTACTTGAAGCATGAAGGTTAGTCAATGCGGAAAATTACAAGAATTTTCAAAGTTTCTTCAAATGCAGTCGCAAAAACCATGAAGCGCTATGATGAAACTGGCTCTCATGAGGACCGCTACAGGAAAGGAAGACCCAGAGTTACCTCTGCTGCAGAGGATAAGTTCATTAGAGTTTACTGCACCTCAGAAATTGGAGACCAAATAAATTCTTCACATAGTTCAAGTAACAGACAGATCTCAACATCAACTGTTCAGAGGAGACTGGTTGAATCAGGCCTCCATGGTCGAACTTCTACAAAGAAACCACTACTAACGGACACCAATAAGAAGAAGAGACTTGATTGGGCTAAGAAACACGAGCAAAGGAAATTAGACCGGTGGAAATCTGTACTTTGGTCTAACGATTTTTGGTTCCAACCGCCATGTCTTTGTGACACGCAGAGTAGGTGAACGGATGATCCCTGCATTTGTAGTTCCCACTGTGAAGCTTGGAGGAAGTGGTGTGATGGTGCTTTGCTGGTGACACTGTCTGTGATTTATTTAGAATTCAAGGCACACTGAACTAGCATGGCTACCACAGCATTTTACAGTGATATGCCATCCCATCTGTTTTGCGCATAGTGGGACTATAATTTGATTTTCAACATGACAATGACCCAACTCACCTCCAGGCTGTCTAAGGGCTATTTCACCAAGAAGTAGAGTGATGGAGTGCTGCATCAGATGTACTGGCCTCCACAATCACCTGCCCTCAACCCAATTGAGACGGTTTGGGATGAGTTGGACCGCAGAGTGAAGAAATAAGCAGGCAACAAGTGCTCAACATATGTGGGAAATCCGTCAAGACTGTTGGAAGCTGGTTGAGAGAATGCCAAGAGTGTGAAAAGCTGTCATCAAGGCAAAGGGTGGCTACTTTGAAGAATCTCAAATATAAAATATATTTTGATTTAACACCTTTTTTGTTACTACATGATTCCATATTTGTTTTTTCATAGTTTTTAATGTCTTCACTATTATGTAGAAAATAGTAAAAATAAAGAAAAACACTGGAATGAGTAGGTGTGTCCAAACTTCTGATGGGTACTGTGTACACCGAACCAATATATATATATTTTTTTTCCATATATATTTTCATATATATATACTGTATTTACACTGAACCAAAATATAAACGCAACATGTAAAGTGTCCCTTGTTTCATGAGCTGAAATAAAAGATCCCAGAAATGTTCCAGATGCACAAACAGCTTATTTCTCTAAAATGTTGTGTACAAGGTGTGGCATATCAAGAAGCTGATTAAACAGCATGGTCATTACACAGGTGCACCTTGTGCTGGGCACAAGGCCACTTTAAAATGTGCAGTTTTGTCACAGCACAATGCCAGAGATGTCTCAACTTTTGCGGGAGCGTGCAGTTGGCATGCTGACTGCAGGAACACCCACCAGGGCTGTTGCCAGATCATTTAATGTTAATTTATCTACCATAAGCTGCCTCTGTCATTTTAGAGAATTTGTCAGTACGTCCAACTGGCTTCACAACCGCAGAGCACGTGCAGTATGGTGTTGTGTGGGTGAGCGGTTTGCTGATGTCAACGTTGTGAACAGAGTGCCCCAAGCTACGGACAACGAACACAATTGAATGGAAGCTGAAAATGTCCCAATTTTTCCTTGGCCTGCATATTCACCCGACATGATAGCCATTGAGCATGTTTGGGATGCTCTGGATCGATGTGTACAACAGTGTGTTCCAGTTCCCGACAATATCCAGCAACTTCGCACAGCCATTAAAGAGTGAAACAACATTCCACTGGCCACAATCAACAGCCTGATCAACTCTATGCGTACGAGTTGTGTCGCGCTGCATGAGACAAATGGTGGTCACACCAGATACTGACTGGTTATCTGATCCACACCCCTACCGTTTTTTTTAAGGTATCTGTGACCATCTATATTCCCAGTCATCTGAAATGCATAGATTAGGGAATAATGAATTTATTTCAATTGACTGATTTCCTCATATGAACTGTAACTCAGTAAAATCTTTGAAATCGTTGCATTTTGCATTTATATTTTAGTTCAGTATAAATAAAAAGGGGAGCAGAGAGTGGAAAAGGTGAGAAGATACAGGGAGACATATAGGAACAGTGTGTGTGTGTTACAGATTGAAGCCACTGAAGCACCGGAGGAGGACCCTGAGGGATTTACAGCCCACCAGCCTAAGGCATTGCAGAATGACACACACACATACACACACACACAAACACACACATGTGAAGAACATTGACACACAGAGGGGTATATACACACACACACATACACATCCTGTCATACATGTACAGGATACAGGGTGTGGAACACACACATACGCCTCTTGGACTATTCCTGCGGGTGCCCTATGCCCCCCCCCCCCATGGTTTTCAATGTGTTAGCATTAATGCCATTGTTAATCCCATCATTGTTAATCCCATCAACACAGATGGCCTTTGTAAAAAAATATATGACTTCGGAAGGTGTTTCTGACGATCCCAGGCATTCTGAAAAATGTGACCATGTGAGATAGAAATGCACAGAAAGATAGACAGGGAAGACACAGGACGCACACGATTCTCACCCTCACATACACAATCCTGCATTTTTACCAGTCACGCACGCAAACAACCCTGCATTCTCACTCTTGACACACACACTCTCCTGTCAGTCCACTTCCTCCCCAAACATACTATATGTCTCTAGCAGAGAAGAAAAGCTGTGTTCAGTCACAGTGCTAAGACTAGGGAGGGTATCAGGGACAGGGTAAGCGTGTGTTACAGGAGTGTTGGCACCAGTCGGGTAGAGTGTTGGCAGTTTACAGCACAACGTACCAGTTTCCACTTCGTGCCAGCTGCTGGCCTGGCTGCCGCTGCCCGGGGAGCGCCCTTGACCTGGATAGTAGGACTCTTCTCCTGGACTGTCCACCTCGTCCTCCATACACTTGATCCTCTTGGCCGAGCTGGACGGGGACACACACATGGACAGATGGACACATACACACAGAGACCAGGGTTAATGTCTGATAGTTAAATGACGTTTTAAGTGCTATACAAAGAACAATCTACAGAAATGTATCTGTCATTTTCAATTTTCAGAAATCCTATATTCAGTTTGATGCAAACTTGCTGTATAGTCTCCATGTGGTTCCACCTGGAACCAGTCAAACACTGAAGCTGTCCCCCCAGTCACACACTGAAGCTGTCCCCCCAGTCAAACACTGAGGCTGTCCCCCCCCAGTCAAACACTGAAGCTGCCCCCCCCAGCCACACACTGAAGCTGTCCCTCCAGTCACACACTGAAGCTGTCCCCCCAGTCAAACACTGAAGCTGCCCCTCCCCCCCAGTCACACACTGAAGCTGCCCCCCCCAGTCACACACTGAAGCTGTCCCCCCAGTCAAACACTGAAGCTGTCCCCCCAGTCAAACACTGAAGCTGTCCCTCCCCAGTCAAACACTGAAGCTGCCCCCCCCCACCAGTCACACACTGAAGCTGTCCCCCCCAGTCACACACTGAAGCTGCCCCCCCCAGTCACACACTGAAGCTGCCCCCCCCCCAGTCACACACTGAAGCTGCCCCCCCCAGTCACACACTGAAGCTGGCCCCCCCAGTCAAACACTGAAGCTGCCCCTCCCCCCAGTCACACACTGAAGCTGCCCCCCCCAGTCACACACTGAAGCTGCCCCCCCCAGTCAAACACTGAAGCTGCCCCCCCCCAGTCACACACTGAAGCTGCCCCGCCCAGTCAAACACTGAAGCTGTCCCCCCAGTCACACACTGAAGCTGCCCCCCCAGTCACACACTGAAGCTGCCCCCCCCAGTCACACACTGAAGCTGCCCCCCCCAGTCACACACTGAAGCTGCCCCCCCAGTCAAACACTGAAGCTGCCCCCCCAGTCAAACACTGAAGCTGCCCCGCCCAGTCAAACACTGAAGCTGTCCCCCCAGTCACACACTGAAGCTGCCCCCCCAGTCACACACTGAAGCTGCCCCCCCCCAGTCAAACACTGAAGCTGCCCCTCCCCCAGTCACACACTGAAGCTGCCCCCCCCCAGTCACACACTGAAGCTGCCCCTCCCCCCCAGTCACACACTGAAGCTGCCCCCCCCAGTCAAACACTGAAGCTGCCCCCCCCAGTCAAACACTGAAGCTGCCCCGCCCAGTCAAACACTGAAGCTGTCCCCCCAGTCACACACTGAAGCTGCCCCCCCAGTCACACACTGAAGCTGCCCCTCCCCCAGTCACACACTGAAGCTGCCCCTCCCCCAGTCACACACTGAAGCTGCCCCCCCCCAGTCACACACTGAAGCTGCCCCCCCAGTCACACACTGAAGCTGCCCCCCCCCCCCAGTCACACACTGAAGCTGCCCCCTCCCAGTCACACACTGAAGCTTCCCCCCCCAGTCACACACTGAAGCTGTCCCCCCAGTCAAACACTGAAGCTGCCCCCCCCCCGTCAAACACTGAAGCTGCCCCCCCCCCCCAGTCACACACTGAAGCTGTCCCCCCCCAGTCACACACTGAAGCTGCTCCCCCCAGTCAAACACTGAAGCTGCCCCTCCCCCAGTCAAACACTGAAGCTTCCCCCCCAGTCACACACTGAAGCTGTCCCCCCCCAGTCATACACTGAAGCTGTCCCCCCAGCCACACACTGAAGCTGCCCCTCCCCCAGTCACACACTGAAGCTGCCCCTCCCCCAGTCACACACTGAAGCTGCCCCCCCCCCCCCCCCGTCAAACACTGAAGCTGCCCCCCCCAGTCACACACTGAAGCTGTCCCCCCAGTCACACACTGAAGCTGCCCCCCCCAGTCAAACACTGAAGCTGCCCCCCCCCCAGTCAAACACTTAAGCTCTCCCCCCAGTCAAACACTTAAGCTCTCCCCCCAGTCAAACACTTAAGCTCTCCCCCCAGTCAAACACTGAAACTCTCCCCCCAGTCAAAGACGGACTGTGGTTTGGTGCTGGTGTGTGTACAGTATATCTGTCTCTGTTAGTGAGGCTAAGAGTAGGTCCCAAATCGCACCCCAATTCCCATTATAGTGCACTACTTTTGACCAGGGCCAATACGGGCTCTGGTTAGAAGTAGTGCACTATATAGGTAACAGTGTTCCACTTGAGATGCAACCTCAGACCAGTGAGTTATTTCCCTTGCCGTTGGTTCTGACATTTATTTGTGAATGTGATGTCTGCTGGTGAGCTTTCCTGGTAATCACGTAATTAGGGCCGAGCGTGTCCACACACTGCCTCCTTGTTCAGACCTGTTTGCTTTGACAGGAAGGAAGGCTGACCGGAGAGAGGGGTGGGCTGGTGGTGTATGTGAGCTTACACATAGACTTGGATATGTGGAGACGTATACACGCACAAATGTGTGTATGGGTACACATGCTCTTGCACACACACACATACTAGACGGTGTCAGAGGAAGGCCTATAAAATTGTCAGACTCCAGTCACCCAAATCAGACTGTTCTCTCTGCTACTTCACGGAAAGCGGTACCGGAGCGCCAAGTCTAGAACCAAAAGGCTCCATGACACAGCTTCTACCACCAAGTCATAAGACTGCTGAACAATTCATCAAATGGCCACCCAGACTATTTACATTGTTTTTACACTGCTGCTACTCGCTGTTTATTATCTATGCATAGTCACTTTACAAATGACCTCAACTAACCTGTACCCCCGCACATTGACTCAGTACCAGTACCCCCTGTTTATAGCCTCGCTATTATGTCATTTTCTTGCGTTACTTTTTGATTTAATTTAATTTTTTACTTTAGTATATTTTGTAAATATTTTATTAACTCTATTTCTTGAACAGCATTGTTGGTTAAGGGCTTGTAAGTACGCATTTCACGTTAAGGTCTACACCTGTTGTATTTGGCTATGTGACAAATAACATTTGATTTGATTTGATATGCAAACACATGCGTATTTAACATGCGCAAGTTTAACCATAGCACAGAATATGTGTGTGTGCAGAAGTCGGATCTTAATATGACCCATTCCGTCGCAGGAGGAAAATCATTTAAATAGATATTTAATGTATAATTCACCAGGGAGCAGCTGGATGCGGTGTTTGTAGGCTATACAATGCAGTGCCGTCCCGAGGGGGCTATGGTTTGGGGAAGGCTCTGCAAACCATCCCACCTCATACCATCCAGTATTCTCAGGGCTTCCTAGAGCATTGTGAACTAGTGCAGTGGTCTGAGCAGCACGTTAGGCTCCAAGCATCACGACTTCTAGCCCAGTACTGGAAAATCATTTTGTATGAAACCGATGTTGGTGTCCTGGCTTATTGTTTTATTTGTTTCCTGTTTATCCAACAGTGTCTGGTCATTTCCTATCAACATCAGTGTCTGGTCATTTTCTATCAACATCAGTGTCTGGTCATTTCCTATCAACATCTGTGTCTGGTAATTTCCTATCAACATCAGTGTCTGGTCATTTCCTATCAACATCAGTGTCTGGTCATTTCCTATCAACATCAGTGTCTGGTCATTTCCTATCAACATCAGTGTCTGGTCATTTCCTATCAACATCGGTGTCTGGTCATTTCCTATCAACATCAGTGTCTGGTCATTTCCTATCAACATCGGTGTCTGGTCATTTCCTATCAACATCAGTGTCTGGTCATTTCCTATCAACATCAGTGTCTGGTCATTTCCTATCAACATCAGTGTCTGGTCATTTCCTATCAACATCAGTGTCTGGTCATTTCCTATCAACATCAGTGTCTGATCATTTCCTATCAACATCAGTGTCTGGTCATTTCCTATCAACATCAGTGTCTGGTCATTTCCTATCAACATCAGTGTCTGGTCATTTCCTATCAACATCAGTGTCTGGTCATTTCCCAACAACATCAGGGTCTGGTCATTTCCTATCAACATCAGTGTCTGGTCATTTCCTATCAACATCAGTGTCTGGTCATTTCCTATCAACATCAGTGTCTGGTCATTTCCTATCAACATCAGTGTCTGGTCATTTCCTATCAACATCAGTGTCTGGTCATTTCCTATCAACATCAGTGTCTGGTCATTTCCTATCAACATCAGTGTCTGGTCATTTCCCAACAACATCAGGGTCTGGTCATTTCCTATCAACATCAGTGTCTGGTCATTTCCTATCAACATCAGTGTCTGGTCATTTCCTATCAACATCAGTGTCTGGTCATTTCCTATCAACATCCGTGTCTGGTCATTTCCTATCAACATCAGTGTCTGGTCATTTCCTATCAACATCAGTGTCTGGTCATTTCCTATCAACATCAGTGTCTGGTCATTTCCTATCAACATCAGTGTCTGGTCATTTCCTATCAACATCAGTGTCTGGTCATTTCCTATCAACATCAGTGTCTGGTCATTTCCTATCAACATCAGTGTCTGGTCATTTCCTATCAACATCAGTGTCTGGTCATTTCCTATCAACATCAGTGTCTGGTCATTTCCTATCAACATCAGTGTCTGGTCATTTCCTATCAACATCAGTGTCTGGTCATTTCCTATCAACATCAGTGTCTGGTCATTTCCTATCAACATCAGTGTCTGGTCATTTCCTATCAACATCAGTGTCTGGTCATTTCCTATCAACATCAGTGTCTGGTCATTTCCTATCAACATCAGTGTCTGGTCATTTCCTATCAACATCAGTGTCTGGTCATTTCCTATCAACATCAGGGGGAAAATAATCTTGGACTGTCCATATTTTAAATGTGTAACTACATCAAGTCAATCAGGGTATCAAAATATTTGTGTCAAAAGGGCATAGGCCAGACTCAAACCCACGCCGAACCCACGCCGACATGCTAGGACTGTATGTGCCCTAACTAACCGCGAGATTGAACCCACTTTTGAGTTAAGGATACACTTCTAGCCCAGTGGAGGCCGATATCTGTCTCGTCTTATTTAGCTACAGTGTGGAGAACAAGTATTTGATACACTGCTGATTTCGCAGGTTTTCATACTTACAAAGCATGTAGAGGTCTGTCATTTTTATCATAGGTACACTTCAACTGTGAGAGACAGAATCTAAAACAAAAATCCAGAAAATCACACTGTATGATTTTTAAGTAATTCATTTGCATTTTATTGCATGACATAAGTATTTGATACATCAGAAAAGCAGAACTTAATATTTGGTACAGAAACCTTTGTTTGCAATTACAGAGATCATACGTTTACTGTAGTTCTTGGCCAGGTTTGCACACACTGCAGCAGGGATTTTGGCCCACTCCTCCATACAGACCTTCTCCAGATCCTTCAGGTTTCTGGGCTGTCGCCGGGCAATACGGACTTTCAGCTCCCTCCAAATATTTTCAATTGGTTTCAGGTCTGGAGACTGGCTAGGCCACTCCAGGACCTTGAGATGCTTCTTACGGAGCCACTCCTTAGTTGCCCTGGCTGTGTGTTTCGGGTCGTTGTCATGCTGGAAGACCCAATGCTCTTACTGAGGGAAGAAGGTTGTTGGCCAAGATCTCGCGATACATGGCCCCATCCATCCTCCCCTCAATACGGTGCAGTCGTCCTGTCCCCTTTGCAGAAAAGCATCCCAATAATGATGTTTCCACCTCCATGCTTCACGGTTGGGATGGTGTTCTTGGGGTTGTACTCATCCTTCTTCTTCCTCCAAACACGGCGAGTGGAGTTTAGACCAAAAAGCTTTATTTATTTTCTCATCAGACCACACGACCTTCTCCCATTCCTCCTCTGGATCATCCAGATGGTCATTGGTAAACTTCAGATGGGCCTGGACATGCGCTGGCTTGAGCAGGGGACCTTGCGTGCGCTGCAGGATTTGAATCCATGACGGCGTAGTGTGTTACTAATGGTTTTCTTTGAGACTGTGGTCCCAGCTCTCTTCAGGTAATTGACCAGGTCCTGCCGTGTAGTTCTGTGCTGATCCCTCACCTTCCTCATGATCATTGATGCCCCACGAGGTGAGATCTTGCATGGAGCCCCAGACCGAGGGTGATTGACTTTCATCTTGAACTTCTTCCATTTTCTAATAATTGCGCCAACAGTTGTTGCCTTCTCACCAAGCTGCTTGCCTATTGTCCTGTAGCCCATCCCAGCCTTGTGCAGGTCTACAATTTTATCCCTGATGTCCTTACACAGCTCTCTGGTCTTGGCCATTGTGGAGAGGTTGGAGTCTGTTTGATTGAGTGTGTGGACAGGTGTCGTTTATACAGGTAACGAGTTCAAACAGGTGCAGTAAATACAGGTAGTGAGTGGAGAACAGGAGGGCTTCTTAAAGAAAAACTAACAGGTCTGTGAGAGCCGGAATTCTTACTGGTTGTTAGGTGATCAAATACTTATGTCATGCAATAAAATGCAAATTAACTACTTAAAAATCATACATTGTGATTTTCTGGATTTTTGTTTTAGATTCCGTCTCTCACAGTTGAAGTGTACCTATGATAAAAATGACAGACCTCTACATGCTTTGTAAGTAGGAAAACCTGCAAAATCGTCAGTGTATCAAATACTTGTTCTCCCCACTGTATATAAAATGATGGTCGGTGATCTGTATGGCTGCATGTCGCCTTTGTAAAAAAGTATATGACGTTTTTGTACATTTGAATGTTTCAGTAATAGGACCTAGCGCGTTTGAGCGAGAGACAACATTATTTTAGATGGAGGGAAAGAGAACTGCTCATTTTCAGCCAGTCAAAAGAGTGATCAAGTTAAGATCCGACATCTGAATGCCTGTGCAACACGTTACATTAGAGAGGATTCCGGGCCATGTGCCTTCATTATGTGAGTATGGAACAGGAGATGGTGGGTTGGTTCAGTTCAGTGAGTAGTGCCTCGCAGCGCTGTGTGTAAAGCTGCTCTTTCAACCTGGTGCGTGGGCTGTCTCCGGAGTAGTAGGGCGAGTCAGAATGTGTTTGAGAGAAACACACACACACAAATACTCTCCTAAACACACACATTAGTATGAATGCACAAACGTACATATGCACAAATACACACTGTGGGGTGACTAGGGTTCTACTATGGGAATGAGCGAGCGTGTGTGTGTGTGTGCGCATGCCTAACTGTGTGTGCTTATGTGTCTAAGCGTGTGTGTGTGTGTGTGTGTGTATGCAGGTGTACGTGCCTGTCTCTGTGTGTGCCTTTCTCTTTCTGTGTGTGTGTGTTTATGTGTGTGTGTTTATATGTGTGTGTGTTTATATGCGTGTGTGTGTTTATATGTGTGTGTGTGTGTGTTTATATGTGTGTGTGTGTTTATATGTGTGTGTGTGTGTGTGTGTTTATATGTGTGTGTGTTAATATATGTGTGTGTGTTAATACATGTGTGTGTGTGTGTGTGTGTGTGTGTGTGTGTGTGTGTGTGTTTATATGTGTGTGTGTTTATGTGTGTGTTTTAATGTGTGTGTGTGTGTGTTTATATGTGTGTGTGTGATAATATATGTGTGTATGTGTGTGTTTGTGTGTGGGGGGGGTGTGTGTGAGCGTGTTTGTGTTTATATGTGTGTGTGTGTTTATATGTGTGTGTGTGTTTATATGTGTGTGTGTGTGTGTTTATATGTGTGTGTGTTAATACATGTGTGTGTGTGTGTGTGTGTGTGTGTGTGTGTGTGTGTGTGTGTGTGTGTGTGTGTGTGTGTGTGTGTGTGTTTATATGTGTGTGTGTGTTTATGTGTGTGTTTTAATGTGTGTGTGTGTGTGTTTATATGTGTGTGTGTGATAATATATGTGTGTATGTGTGTGTTTGTGTGTGGGGGGGTGTGTGTGAGCGTGTTTGTGTTTATATGTGTGTGTGTGTTTATATGTGTGTGTGTGTGTGTGTGTGTGTGTGTGTGTTTATATGTGTGTGTGTGTATGTGTGTGTGTTTATATGTGTGTGTGTGTGTGTTTATATGTGTGTTTGTGTATGTGTGTGTTTTTATATGTGTGCGTGTGTTTATGTGTGTGTGTGTGTGTCTATGTGTGTGTGTGTGTGTGTGTGTGTGTGTGTGTGTGTGTGTGTGTGTGTGTGTGTGTGTGTGTGTGTGTGTGTGTGTGTGTGTGTGTGTACCTGCTGGAGGAGGTGCTGGGTAAGGGTCGCCTCATAGCCCCAGGGCTCATGCTGTAGTAGGAGGAGCTGTCCAGGTCGGCCAGCGAGAAGTTAGGACCCGTCCCAGCTGCGATGGGGGCTAGAGAGAGAGAGAGAAAGAGAGAGGAGGGAGAGAGAGAGAGGGGGAGAGAGGGGGAGAGAGAGGGAGAGAGAGAGAGAGAGAGAGAGAGAGAGTGAGGGGGGGGGGGTGAGAGAGGGAGAGAGAGGGTGGAGAGGAGAGAGGGGAGAGAGAGGAGAGAGAGGGGAGAGAGAGAGAGAGAGAGAGGGGGAGAGAGAGAGAGAGAGAGAGAGAGAGAGAGAGAGAGGGGAGAGAACAAGGAGAGAGAACAAGAACATTAGGTGTTACCATTTATTAAACTACCAGAGTGTACATCTCAATAAGTGGCCCTCCTCTCCTTGTGTCCTCTCCATGTCTCCTCTCCTCTCTACTTTCACCTGCAGAGGAGAGGAGACAAGACGAGAGGAGATAAGATGAGAGGAGACAAGAGGAGAGGAGATAAGAGGAGACAAGAGGAGAGGAGACAAGAGGAGAGGAAATAAGAGGAAAGGAGACAAGAGGAGAGGAAAGGAGATAAGAGGCGAGGAGACAAGAGGAGAGGATAGGAGATAAGAGGGAGTCACTTTAGATGCACCCGGTACCTCGTTCACCTTGTTGCCCTTAAGTGTCTGACTTAAAAGGTTTCCCTTCCCGAAACCTGCTTGCTTGCTTGTGTGTGTGTGTGTGTGTGTGTGTGTGTGTGTGTGTGTGTGTGTGTGTGTGTGTGTGTGTGTGTGTGTGTGTGTGTGTGTGTGTGTGTGTGTGTGTGTGTGTTTGTGTGTGTGTGTGTGTGTGTGTGTTGTAGGTCACCGTGGGACTAGCTGGCGCCTTTTGTCATCCAGTCCATAAAGGCAGTTGGTGCCTCTTTATATTCACGGTGACGGGGACCACTATTTTTGATGAGGACAGCGCAAACGTGATGCGGAGGGGAGGAGGGAGAGGAGGAGAAGGAGGAGGAAGAGGTCAGAGGAGAGTCACTGCTGCAGACCAAATGGAGGAGAGTACAACAGGAGGAGGAAGAGGTCAGAGGAGAGTCACTGCTGCAGACCAAATGGAGGAGAGGACGAGAGGAGGAGGAAGAGGTAAGAGAGTCACTGCTGCAGACCAAATGGAGGAGAGGACGAGAGGAGGAGGAAGAGGTAAGAGAGTCACTGCTGCAGACCAAATGGAGGAGAGGACGAGAGGAGGAGGAAGAGGTCAGAGGAGAGTCACTGCTGCAGACCAAATGGAGGAGAGGACGAG
>NC_034177.2:13365878-13379937 GCF_002021735.2 Oncorhynchus kisutch
CCCCCCTTCTCTCTCTTCCCTCCCTATACCCCCCATTTCTCTCTCTACCCCCTCTCTCTCTATTCCCTCCCTCTACCCCTCTCTCTCTCTTCCCTCCCTCTACCCCCCCACTCTCTCTCTCTTCCCTTCCTCCACCCCCTGTCTCTCTCTCTCTCATTCTCGTTTTTGTGTGGTGCTTTAATAGGATATTGATCGACAGAAGCAGATTCGATTGGGCCCTGCCACTGAATTGTGTAATGGGTGCACAAAGCCAAGGTCACACTACCGTACAGAGGGGGAGGAAGGGGAGGATGGGTAGGGGAAGGGGAGGATGATGAGGGGGGGGTGAAGGCGGCCTGTCGCCCCATTCAATAACGACCCCTCATCTATAGCTCTGCACTTTCAAGTCAACCCACCCCCTGGTCCCTCTCCACTCTCTTAAATAAATCTATCATACGTGCCATTTGACTAGATGTTCAGGAGTCTTGTGACTTGGGGGTAGAAGCTGTTCAGAGCCTCTTGGACCTAGACTTGGCGCTCCGGTACTACTTGCCGTGCAGTAGCCAAGAGAACAGTCTATGACTAGGGTTGCTTGAGTCTTTGACAATTTTTAGGGCCTTCCTCTGACACCGCCTGGTATAGAGGTCCTGGATGGCAGGAAGCTTGGCTCCAGTGATGTACTGGCCGTCTGCACTACCCTCTGTAGTGCCTCGTGGTCGGAGGCTGAGCAGTTGCCATACCAGGCGGTGATGCAAACAGTCAGGATGCTCTCGAAGGTGCAGAAGTAGAACCTTTGGAGGATCTGCTAACCCATGTCAAGTCTTTTCAGTCTCCTGAGGGGGAATAGGTTTTTCGTGCCCTCTTCACGACTGTCTTTGTATGTTTGGACCATGTTAGTTTGATGGTGATGTGGACACCCAAGGATCTTTAAGCTCTTAACCTGCTCAACTGCAGCCCCATCAATGAGAATAGGGGCGTGCTCTGCCCTCTGTTTCATGTAGTCCACAATCAGCTCTTGTCCTGGCACCACACTGGCAGGTCTCTGATCTCCTCCCTATAGTCTGGCTCATCGTTGTTGGTGATCAGGCCTACCACTGACGTGTCGTCTGGAAAACTTAATCATGGTGCTGGGAGTCGTGAGCGGCCACGCAGTCATGGGTGAACAGTGAGTACAGGAGGGGACTAAGCACGCACCCCTGAGGGGGCCCCCCTCAGCGTGGCAGATGATCAGCGTGGCAGATGTGTTGCTGCCTACCCTTACCACCTGGGGGCGGCCCGTCAGGAAGTCCAGGATCCAGTTGCAGAGGGTGGTGTTTAGTCTCAGCGTCCATAGCTTAGTGATGAGCTTTGAGGGTACTATGGTGTTGAACGCTGAGCTGTAGTCAATGAACAGCATTCTCACTTAGGCATTCCTCTTGACCAGGTGAGAGAGGGTAGTGTGGAGTGCAATAGAGATTGCATCATCTGTGGATCTGTTGGGGCGGTATGTGAATTGGAGTGGGTCCAGGGTGTCTGGGATGATGGTGTCGATGTGAGCCATGACCAGCCTATCAATGCATTACATGGCTACAGATGTGAGTGCTACGGGGCGAAAGTCATCTAGGCTGGTTGCCTTGGCGTTCTTAGGTACAGGGACTATGGTGGTCTACTTGAAACATGTAGGTATTACAGACTGGGTCCGGGAGAGGTTGAAACGGATGACAAAGGAGGGATGGAGAGACGGCGTGAGTGAGGGGAGGGTGTGTGTATGCGTGCATGTGTGTGTGGTGGGGGGGGGGGGGTGATCAATGAATCTTTGATCAGAAGGGTCTCCAGTCAGAGTGCTGACAGGCACTTTCAATGGGCTATTGTTAGCGGGGGCTAATGACAGGACAGAATGGATCGTTCTGCACCCCCCCCCCCTCCCTCCCTGCCTCCCTCCCTCACTCCCTGTGTTGTATGTAGAACGCACTTTTTAAAGGTCATGTTTTTCTCTTCCCTCACTCTCTCTCCATCTCTCCTTTGTCTCTCCATCTCTCCTTTGTCTCTCCATCTCTCCTTTGTCTCTCCATCTCTCCTTTGTCTCTCCATCTCTCCATCTCTCCTTTGTCTCTCCATCTCTCCTTTGTCTCTCCATCTCTCCTTCGTCTTTCCGTCTCCTCCTTTTCCAATGACAAAGATTTGTCTGGAGGAGTTTCTTTCTTTCCACCTCCTCTCACCTCCTCCTCTCCCTCCTCCTCTCCCCTCATCCTCTCAACCTCCTCCTCTCCCCTCCTCCTCTCCCCTCATCCTCTCCCCTCCTCCTCTCACCTCCTCCTCTCCCCTCATCCTCTCACCTCCTCCTCTCCCCTCCTCCTCTCTCCCCTCCTCCTCTCCCCTCCTCCTCTCACCTCCTCCTCTCCCCTCCTCCTCTCCCCTCATCCTCTCCCCTCCTCCTCTCCCCTCCTCCTCTCACCTCCTCCTCTCCCCTCCTCCTCTCACCTCCTCCTCTCCCTCCCTCCTCTCCCCTCCTCCTCTCCCTCCTCCTCTCCCCTCCTCCTCTCACCTCCTCCTCTCCCCTCCTCCTCTCCCCTCCTCCTCTCCCCTCCTCCTCTCACCTCCTCCTCCTCTCACCTCCTCCTCTCCCCTCCTCCTCTCCCCTCCTCCTCTCACCTCCTCCTCTCCCCTCCTCCTCTCCCTCATCCTCTCCCCTCATCCTCTCCCCTCCTCCTCTCCCCTCATCCTCTCCCCTCATCCTCTCCCCTCCTCCTCTCGCCTCCTCCTCTCACCTCCTCCTCTCCCCTCTTCCTCTTCACCTCCTCCTCTCCCCTCCTCCTCTCCCCTCCTCCTCTCCCCTCATCCTCTCCCCTCATCCTCTCCCCTCCTCCTCTCACCTCCTCCTCTCCCCTCATCCTCTCCCCTCATCCTCTCCCCTCCTCCTCTCCCCTCCCCTTTCCCTTTATTTTCCCTTTCGAGGAGTGGCACCGACAGGGCCTCCCTCCTAACGATTAAGGTTAAGAGTCGAGGAGTGGCACCGACAGGGCCTCCCCCCTAATGATTAAGGTAAAGAGTCGAGGAGTGGCACCGACAGGGCCTCCCCCCTAATGATTAAGGTTAAGAGTCGAGGAGTGGCACCGACAGGGCCTCCCTCCTAACGATTAAGGTTAAGAGTCGAGGAGTGGCACCGACAGGGCCTCCCCCCTAACGATTAAGGTAAAGAGTCGAGGAGTGGCACCGACAGGGCCTCCCCCCTAATGATTAAGGTAAAGAGTCGAGGAGTGGCACCGACAGGGCCTCCCCCCTAATGATTAAGGTTAAGAGTCGAGGAGTGGCACCGACAGGGCCTCCCCCCTAACGATTAAGGTTAAGAGTCGAGGAGTGGCACCGACAGGGCCCCCCCCCCTAACGATTAAGGTTAAGAGTCGAGGAGTGGCACCGACAGGGCCTCCCTCCTAACGATTAAGGTTAAGAGTCGAGGAGTGGCACCGACAGGGCCTCCCCCCTAATGATTAAGGTAAAGAGTCGAGGAGTGGCACCGACAGGGCCTCCCTCCTAACGATTAAGGTTAAGAGTCGAGGAGTGGCACCGACAGGGCCTCCCTCCTAACGATTAAGGTTAAGAGTCGAGGAGTGGCACCGACAGGGCCTCCCTCCTAACGATTAAGGTTAAGAGTCGAGGAGTGGCACCGACAGGGCCTCCCCCCTAATGATTAAGGTAAAGAGTCGAGGAGTGGCACCGACAGGGCCTCCCCCCTAATGATTAAGGTTAAGAGTCGAGGAGGGGCACCGACAGGGCCTCCCCCCTAACGATTAAGGTTAAGAGTCGAGGAGGGGCACCTACAGGGCCTCCCCCCTAATGATTAAGGTTAAGAGTCGAGGAGTGGCACCGACAGGGCCTCCCTCCTAATGATTAAGGTAAAGAGTCGAGGAGGGGCACCGGCAGGGCCTCCCCCCTAACGATTAAGGTTAAGAGTCGAGGAGTGGCACCGACAGGGCCTCCCCCCTAATGATTAAGGTAAAGAGTCGAGGAGTGGCACCGACAGGGCCTCCCTCCTAACGATTAAGGTAAAGAGTCGAGGAGTGGCACCGACAGGGCCTCCCTCCTAACGATTAAGGTAAAGAGTCGAGGAGTGACACCGACAGGGCCTCCCCCCTAATGAGTAAGGTTAAGAGTGGAGGAGTGGCACCGACAGGGCCTCCCTCCTAACGATTAAGGTTAAGAGTGGAGGAGTGGCACCGACAGGGCCTCCCTCCTAACGATTAAGGTTAAGAGTCGAGGAGGGTAAGCTGATCATTGGGGGCTGTCTAACCTAAACTTCAGAGCCTGTCTTCATAAAGGGTCTCAGACTGCTGATCTAGGATCAGTCCCCTCTTCCCTTGCATTCATTGTAACCTAAAAGGTAAAAACTGATCCTAGATCAGCACTCCTACTCTGAGAAACAGATCTTAGACATTGTCCATTTTTCATTGGCCTACTAAGGTGACTTGGTGATTTGGGAGAGAATTGGGGTTTGCTCTTAGTTCATTAACATAGTGGGAGTGACTGGGGAATCTCTGTATCGATCCTAATAAATTGTATTAGTGGGCCCGGACCATATCGATGGCAGATATGCAATCACATCACTGCCTGCTGCTGGCTTCTCTTTGTGGATAGAATAGAGATGTAGACAGAGAGAGAAAGAGACAGAGAGAGAGAGTGACGGGGGGGGGGTTAAAGAGAGAGTGACAGAGGGGTAGAGAGAGAGTGGTGGGGGGTAAAGAGAGAGTGACGGGGGGGTAGAGAGAGTGATGGGGGGTAGAGAGAGTGACGGGGGGGTAGAGAGAGAGTGATGGGGGGGTAAAGAGAGAGTGACGGGGGGTAGAGAGAGAGTGAACCGGCTCAACGCCCGTAACAAAGGGAGACAACGTGGAGATAAGGAGTAACAAAATATATATTTATTAACTAAAGCAACTAAGGAAAATATACAATGGTGTGTGTGTAATCAGTAATCAGTAGTGTAAGTGAGTGTTTTGCATGAATGTGATAATGCAGGGTGTTGAAAGGTGCCAAAGCAAACAAACAAAAGGCCACCAAGAACCACAACACAATCTACAAAGGTGTCTGCATGGAGAGAGTCTCCTCCATGAATGGGGAAGTGGTGTATTTATCCTGGGAGACACCGGGCCCAGGTGTTTCCCATAAAGCTGACGACCCTCCCAACTCCGCCCACCAGCATCCTAATAAGGAAATAACAGAGAGAGAATACAGCAGACAGAGTGGGAGGGTCGTCACATCCCCCCCCATAAAACCGGGGACCAACAAGGACCCCGGAACAAAATACCAGCCTAAGTTCCAAATTGACACAGCTTCTGCGCCACAAATTGACGAGGGGTTATGTGTTCACACCTCCACCTGCACCAACCAACCTCCTCCCCAGACCTCAGCAACCTTTGTGCATAGGAAGCAATATTTAAGAGGAAAGAAGAACACACGACCAGGAGGGAACAGACAGGAAAGATAGAACATGACAACCCGAAACAATGGTCAGTCACGTAAACATTTAGGAACAGGGCGCACGAGAGAGCGCATCAGCAATCACGTTTTCAGTCCCCCGGATGTGCCTCACATCGAGATGGAATGATTGTAAAAATAAACACCATCGCATTATCCTCTGGTTTGGACACATCATGGACCTCAAAAAAGTGAGGGGGTTATGGTCGGTGTAGACCACAATGGGCACAACCCCCGACCCGACATACACTTCGAAGTGTTGTAGCGCCCAAATGAGTGCTAGCGCTTCCTTTTCAATAACCGAATAGTTCAACTGATAATCGTTAAACTTTTTGGAAAAGAAACTAACAGGCCTCTCAATCCCAGACACATCTGCTTGCAGCAAAACTGCACCTGCCCCCACATGACTAGCATCCACCTGCAAGGTAAATGACAAATCCACGCGAGGAGCAGCCAGCACCGGAGTTGAGGTCAGCAACCTCTTTGCATCTTCAAAAGCGTGTTGACAACGAGTAGACCAAACGTAAACAGCCTTAGCTTTCAGCATATCTGTCAAGGGAGCGACCACAGTAGAGAAGTTCCTACAAAAACTACGGTAATACCCAATCATGCCCAAGAAACGCATCAGTTCCTTTTAGTAGTTGGTGGTGGAAAAGCATCAATAGCCACCACTTTAGCCCGAACAGGACGCACTTCACCCTGCCCAACCACTTTTCCAAGGTATGTAACGGTCGCCTGAGCAAACTCACATTTAGCCAGATTGATTGTGAGGCGACCCGCAGCCAGACGTTCGAACAAGGCTTGAATACGGGACAGATGTTCTTCCCAAGTATCTGCATATATTACTACATCGTCCAAATAAACAGCGCACCCGGTCAGACCGGCGACAACCCTGTTCATAAGTCGCTGAAAAGTGGCAGGTGCATTGCGCAGACCGAAACTCATAACCGAATACGAGTACAGACCAAAGGGTGTAATAAAGGCAGAGATTTCACGTGCCCTACTCGTCAGTGGCACCTGCCAATAGCCTTTTAACAGGTCAAATTTGCTCACAAACTTAGCTGCACCGACTTGATCAACACAGTCCTCCATCCGAGGAAGAGGAAATGAATCTGGCTTTGTGACACCGTTTACCTTACGGTAGTCCGTACAAAAACGGTTTGTTCCATCCGGTTTACTGACCAAGATACAGGGAGAAGCCCAACTGGAGAAAGAAGGCTCTGCTATCTTACTCTCCAGCATGTACTTGACCTCAGCATCCAGACAACGTAGTTTCTCTGAAGAAACTCTATAGAACCGCTGACGAATGGGGTCAGCACCTCCAATGTCAATATCATGTTCTATTAAGTTTGTACGTGTAGGTGTATCAGAAAACAAACCTGGAAATCTCTGAATAAGACCAACCATCTCTTTCCGCCCATCAACAGGTAGGTGAGTGAGAAGACTGTCTAAAATATCCAGTGTTTCTGAATTTTTCAATCTACCCTGCAATATACAATCGTCAGGACCAGGAACATCTTCCTCCTCATGCACAGAACTAGCAGGACAAGAACACAAGGAAACAACGGTATCAGCCAAAAGAACAGGTTTACCGTCCTCTGTAGAATCCCACTGTTCAGTCTCAGAGGAACGTGCATAATAAGGTTTTAACAGATTTACATGGCACAGCTGGTGTGCTTTCCTCCGTTCTGGAGTGGCAACTAGATAATTTTGCTCAGTGTACTGGCGCACCACTGTATATGGACCTTGAAACTTGGCTTGAAAAGGAGAACCAACAATTGGCAGCAGAGCAAGAACCTGGTCACCTGGAATAAAGTGACGAGGCTCAGTTCGGCGATCAAATATGCCCTTCATCCTCTCCTGTGAAGATGATAACTTCTCTTTAGCCATTTCACCAGCGGCGTACAGTCGTCGCCGGAAATCACACACATATGATAATAGGGACTGAGGAGGCTCGGGAGACTTCCAGTCATCCTGGAGAACAGATAAAAGTCCACGCACCCTATGTCCAAACACAAGGTCATTTGGACTGAAACCTGTGCTCTCCTGTGAAACTTCCCTAGCGGCTAACAGTAACCAAGGCAACCCCTCGTCCCAATCCTTATCCATCTCAGTACAATAAGCTCTCAACAAAGACTTAAGTGTTTGATGGAAACGTTCCAGTGCTCCTTGACTTTGCGCGTGATAGGCGCTAGACAAATTGTGTTTAATATGGAGCTGTTGAAGAACCTGACTAAACAGATTAGAGGTAAAATTAGATCCTTGATCACTCTGAATGACCTTAGGGATTCCAAACAATGAGAGAAACTGAGTCAAAGCTTTTAACACCGATTTAGTCGTGATAGATCGGAGAGGATAGGCAGCAGGAAACCTAGTGGTCTGACACATCACAGTGAACAGGTAACTGCTACCCTTTTTAGAACGAGGCAGAGGGCCCACACAGTCAATAATCAGATACTCAAAAGGTTGGCTGAGTACAGGAATAGGAAACAATGGTACTGGTTTAATAGCTTGATTAGGCTTACCAGTTAATTGACAGGTGTGACAAGTTTTGATAAAATCAGAAACATCCCTCTTTAATCTAGGCCAAAAGAAATGTCTTAATATGCGATTGTAGGTTTTCCTCACCCCCATATGTCCAGCAACATCGCTGTGAGAAGTTTCCAACACCAACTCACGAAGCTTAACTGGTACAACAACCTGACTAATTGCCTCCCCCAGAAAACAACTATCATGAGACAACCACTTTCTCATCAGGACATCCTCTTGGAGAAAATAGCCATGGGCGACATCTCCCAACTGTTCTACAGGCACAATTTGATCACGCAACTCTTCCAATGTGGGGTCATCCCGTTGCGCATTGATTAGATCTGACCGGGTTACAGATAACGGTATAACAGGGAAAACAGTGACATACTTTGTATTATTATCATTAGTCGGCGCAGTAACCAGTTCGCCACGGCTCATAGAACGTGTCACTGCACACGCAGAGAACACCTCTGGGAAACTCTGTACATTCTCATCAGGAATCCCAACAAATGACGGCTTAGTGGAAACCACGAGAGATGGAAACACGACTGGCCATACACGCTCACCAGCCAAGTTATTCCCAAGGATAACGTCGATACCCTCAATAGGCAACGAAGGACGCACCCCCACAACAACTTCACCCTTCACCAGCCCACAATCCAACATCAGTTTATGCAATGGAACTGACAGAGTGTTCAAACCTATTCCCCTAATTAGAACACTATTCCCCGAATCAGTCTCAGCAGAAAAGGGTAACACAGACTCCAACACAAATGATTCAGAGGCACCTGTGTCTCTCAGGATCTTCACTGGCACTAGGTCTTTACTTCCTAACATAGACACAAAACCTTCCGTAATGAAAGGTAAATAGTCTGGATCAATATGGACTTTCACATTCTCCTGGGCTTGAGAAAATGAGTCATGAGTGAACTGATGTGGAACAGGTGCAGCTAACGCGGTAGGCTTAGATTTAGCATAAGCACCCTTTGACCTGAGAAGTGGACATTCGTTTTTCCAATGACCTGAACCTTGACAGTAGTGACACTCCTGCCCAAAGTCAGCTTTACCATGGGAGTCAGGCTCAACCCT
Source organism: Oncorhynchus kisutch (assembly GCF_002021735.2). Classification (NCBI taxonomy): domain Eukaryota; kingdom Metazoa; phylum Chordata; class Actinopteri; order Salmoniformes; family Salmonidae; genus Oncorhynchus; species Oncorhynchus kisutch. The sequence goes on from NC_034177.2 coordinate 13,374,924, forward strand.
AGTTGAATAGAACTCTGCCCGTGAACCAAAGTGTCTCGGTGAGCGAAGCCCAAATCTATCCGAACGCCCCCACTCTTTCCGAATACGGGGCTCTACAAAGGCACTTTTGTGAGTCAACACATACTCGTCCGCCAAAACCGCAGCTTCAGCAACATTCTTTACTTTCTGTTCGTTAATATACGTGGCAATACGATCAGGAATTATGTCCTTAAATTGCTCTAACATAATCAGATCACACAGCCCTTGGAAAGTCACAACTGCAGATGCGGAACACCAGCGATTAAACTGTAAAGATAACTGTCGCGCAAACTCAACATGAGTCTGCTTATCATCCCTTTTTAAAGTTCTAAATCGTTGGCGGTAAGCCTCAGGGACCAGTTCATAAATCTGTAACACAGCTGTTTTAACTTTATCATAACTGGTACTGTCTAGTACACTAAGAGCTGAATATGCTTCCTGTGCTTTACCAGTCAGCACACACTGCAACATTAAAGTGCGGTCAGAATCAGGCCAACTCCTAGCGTCAGCAACCCGCTCAAACAACGAAAAGAATGTCTCGGGGTCCTTTTCATTAAACTGAGGCAATAACCGTAAGTTCCCAACAATATCAAATGTCTCTGGGGCACGACCAAAAGCAGAACTACCCCTAGGTAAATCTGGGTCACCTTCCCAAAACAAACTCTCCCCTGAGATCTTTCCTTCCCTAACCAACTCTATACGTTCTTGTTGCAACTTGATTTTAGCACGCTCCATATCTTGTTTAAATGCCAATTCCTTTTCATATTTTACACGATCATGCTCTAGCTTCTCACGATCATGCTGCCGATCATGCTCTCTCTTCTCACGATCATGCTCTCTCTTCTCACGATCATGCTCCAGCTGTAACAAAAGCAGTTCTTTCTGCTGTTCAAAAAGAAGGCTACTAGGGCTAACCGATGGAATGGCCATTGTAACGTTATGGGGAGATGGCAAATCCTCAGCAGAGGCTGGCCCAGTGGTAACTTCAAGAATACCACTCTCCATCAGATTGGCTTTCAATATCAACCTAATAGAATTCTTTAGACGTTTATCACTAATCTCAACCTTGTAGTGTTCCGCGACCTTCAACAGCTGTTCTTTAGTACCTAAATCTAACAATTCCTCTGATGGAGAGCAAATGAACTTATCTACATAAGACGCCATAATCACAAAAAAAAAAAAAAAATCACCCTGAGCACCACAGAAGAGAGATGAGATATGGAGCTTCCCCAAAACCTACAATAACTCAACCCTAGTCTTCGTGCAGATTTGCGGTGGGAATTTACGCACTGTAGCCCGCTGGCAAGGAAAAACTCCCCAGCATGCTGGCAAATTCCACCAAGCCACGGATGTGCCCCCGAGACAACTGCTCAGTCCACAGACACCACACAAAAATAACAAACATTAACCATGCCCAACATATTCCAAAAAATGAAACACGTCGCTAAACCTATCAGGGGAAAAAGGCTATAGCTCCGGGTAGCAAGTTGCACTACCCTACACAAATCTCCTACCGAGGTACACAGCCGATTTACTCACCACCTCAGACTGACTTCCCAACAGAAAGTAGAACAAAATTTCAGGCTAGGCAGGGCCTGGAAACTAACCATTCTCTCTCCAACGCAGCACACAAACCAAACAAAGACAACCAATACTGGGCCTATCAAACTCAATATGCAAACCAAACACGTACCTCCACGGTCTCCCAAACCAATAGTTCAAAGATCCCGGATGAGCCCCCACTTGTCACGAACCGGCTCAACGCCCGTAACAAAGGGAGACAACGTGGAGATAAGGAGTAACAAAATATATATTTATTAACTAAAGCAACTAAGGAAAATATACAATGGTGTGTGTGTAATCAGTAATCAGTAGTGTAAGTGAGTGTTTTGCATGAATGTGATAATGCAGGGTGTTGAAAGGTGCCAAAGCAAACAAACAAAAGGCCACCAAGAACCACAACACAATCTACAAAGGTGTCTGCATGGAGAGAGTCTCCTCCATGAATGGGGAAGTGGTGTATTTATCCTGGGAGACACCGGGCCCAGGTGTTTCCCATAAAGCTGACGACCCTCCCAACTCCGCCCACCAGCATCCTAATAAGGAAATAACAGAGAGAGAATACAGCAGACAGAGTGGGAGGGTCGTCACACGGGGGGGTAGAGAGAGAGTGATGGGGGGGTAAAGAGAGAGTGACGGGGGGGTAAAGAGAGAGTGACGGGGGGGTAAAGAGAGAGTGACGGGGGGTAAAGAGAGAGTGGCGGGGGGTAAAGAGAGAGTGACGGGAAGTAGAGAGAAGAGAGAGTGACGGGGGGTAAAGAGAGAGTGACGGGGGGGTAAAGAGAGAGTGATGGGGGGTAAAGAGAGAGTGACGGGGGGGTAAAGAGAGAGTGACGGGGGGGTAAAGAGAGAGTGACGGGGGGGTAAAGAGAGAGTGATGGGGGGTAAAGAGAGAGTGACAGGGGGGTAAAGAGAGAGTGACGGGGGGGTAAAGAGAGAGTGATGGGGGGTAAAGAGAGAGTGACGGGGGGATAAAGAGAGAATGACGGGGGGGTAAAGAGAGAGTGACGGGGGGGTAAAGAGAGAGTGATGGGGGTAAAGAGAGAGTGACGGGGGGATAAAGAGAGAATGACGGGGGAGTAAGAGAGAGTGACGGGGGGGTAAAGAGAGAGTGATGGGGGGGATAAAGAGAGAGTGACGGGGGGTAAAGAGAGAGTGACAGAGGGGTAGAGAGAGTGACAGAGGGGTAGAGAGAGTGACAGAGGGGTAAAGAGAGAGTGACGGGGGGGGTAAAGATAGAGTGACGGGGGGGTAAAGAGAGAGTGACGGGGGGATAAAGAGAGAATGACGGGGGGTAAAGAGAGAGTGACGGGGGGGTAAAGAGAGAGTGATGGGGGGTAAAGAGAGAGTGACGGGGGGATAAAGAGAGAATGACGGGGGAGTAAAGAGAGAGTGACGGGGGGGTAAAGAGAGAGTGATGGGGGGGATAAAGAGAGAGTGACGGGGGTAAAGAGAGAGTGACAGAGGGGTAGAGAGAGTGACAGAGGGGTAAAGAGAGAGTGACGGGGGGGGTAAAGAGAGAGTGACGGGGGGGTAAAGAGAGAGTGACGGGGGGATAAAGAGAGAATGACGGGGGGGGTAAAGAGAGAATGACGGGGGGGGTAAAGAGAGAGTGATGGGGGGATAAAGAGAGAGTGACGGGGGGTAAAGAGAGAGTGACAGAGGGGTAGAGAGAGAGTGACAGAGGGGTAGAGAGAGAGTGATGGGGGGGTAAAGAGAGAGTGACGGGGGTAAAGAGAAGAGAGAGTGACGGGGGGGTAAAGAGAAGAGAGAGTGACGGGGGGTAAAGAGAGAGTAACGGGGGTAAAGAGAGAGTGACGGGGGGGTAAAGAGAAGAGAGAGTGACGGGGGGGTAAAGAGAGAGTGACGGGGGGGATAAAGAGAGAGTGACGGGGGGTAAAGAGAGAGTGACAGAGGGGTAGAGAGAGAGTGACAGAGGGGTAAAGAGAGAGTGACGGGGGGGTAAAGAGAAGAGAGAGTGACGGGGGGTAGAGAAGAGAGAGTGACAGGGGTAAAGAGAAGAGAGAGTGACGGGGGGGGTAAAGAGAGAGTGACGGGGGGGTAAAGAGAGAGTGACGGGGGGGTAAAGAGAGAGTGACGGGGGGTAGACAGAAGAGAGAGTGACGGGGGGTAAAGAGAGAGTGACGGGGGGGTAAAGAGAGAATGACGGGGGGTAGAGAGAGAGTGACGGGGGGGTAAAGAGAGAGTGACGGGGGGATAAAGAGAGTGACGGGGGGTAAGAGAGAGAGTGACAGAGGGGTAGAGAGAGAGTGACAGAGGGGTAGAGAGAGAGTGATGGGGGTAAAGAGAGAGTGACGGGGGGGTAAGAGAAGAGAGAGTGACGGGGGTAAAGAGAAGAGAGAGTGACGGGGGTAGAGAAGAGAGAGTGACAGGGGGTAAAGAGAAGAGAGAGTGACGGGGGGTAAAGAGAGAGTGACGGGGGGGTAGACAGAAGAGAGAGTGACGGGGGGGATAAAGAGAGAGTGACGAGGGGTTAAAGAGAGAGTGACGGGGGGTAGAGAGAGAGTGACGGGGGGGTAAAGAGAGAGTGACGGGGGGTAGAGAGAGAGTGACGGGGGGTGAAGAGAGAGTGACGGGGGGGGGGTAAAGAGAGAATGACGGGGGGTAAAGAGAGAGTGACGGGGGGGGTAAAGAGAGAGTGACGGGGGGTAGAGAGAGAGTGACGGGGGGGTAAAGAGAGAGTGACGGGGGGTAAAGAGAGAGTGACGGGGGGTAAAGAGAGAGGTGATGGGGGGGTAAGAGAGAGTGACGGGGGGGGTAAAGAGAGAATGACGGGCGGGTAAAGAGAGAGTGACGGGGGGGGGTAAAGAGAGAGTGACGGGGGGTTAGAGAGAGTGACGGGGGGGTAAAGAGAGAGTGACGGGGGGTAAAGAGAGAGTGACGGGGGGGGTAAAGAGAGAGTGATGGGGGTTAAGAGAGAGTGACAGGGCGGTAAAAGAGAGAGTGACGGGGGGTAAAGAGAGAGTGACGGGGGGGTAAAGAGAGAGTGACGGGGGGGGTAAAGAGAAGAGAGTGACGGGGGGTAAAGAGAAGAGAGAGGGACGGGGGGGTAAAGAGAGAGTAACGGGGGGTAAAGAGAGAGTGACGGGGGGGTAAAGAGAAGAGAGAGTGACGGGGGGTAGAGAAGAGAGAGTGACAGGGGGGTAAAGAGAAGAGAGAGTGACGGGGGGGTAAAGAGAGAGTGACGGGGGGGTAAAAGAGAGAGTGACGGGGGGTAGACAGAAGAGAGAGTGACGGGGAGTAAAAGAGAGAGTGACGGGGGGGGGTAAAGAGAGAATGACGGGGGGTAGAGAGAGAGTGACGGGGGGTAAAGAGAGAGTGACGGGGGGGGTAAAGAGAGAGTGAACGGGGGGAAAGAGAGAGTGACAGAGGGGTAGAGAGAGAGTGACAGAGGGTAGAGAGAAGAGTGATGGGG